>NC_071090.1:5413490-5713490 GCF_027358695.1 Spea bombifrons
CCCAGCTGGCTCAGTACACGGAGCGATACAGGTACTCGTAATGATTCTGTAATTTGCTCTGTAATCTCTTTTCACGAACGCGCTCCTTTCTCGCTCCCTACTTATTTTCTTCCATTACCCAAATTCCGCACCTCGGCTGTCTTATTCCTGCGGCGTCAGATAAACCTCTCTTTATTTTTTCTGTCGGTTTTACAATTGCTTGTTATTTAACCCTTACATGCATTGCCAACCGGGATAATGTATATAGGGGCAAATAATAAAACGCCCTGTCTGATACAGATACGCTGTGATGATATACATTATTAATGCAGGGATATGCAGGCAGCCACAGAGGGTCATATACATGAATAAGGCACATATAGAGACAGTGTAGGGCGACCATAGCCAATAGAGGACCCATGCGTATAAGAAATGGAGGAGACGGGATGATGTCCTTGGCAAGACCTTGGATGATGTAACCTAAGGAAGTTTTACTTTATTGAGAGGCCGGTAGATAAGTGGAGGAGGATCCCAGCAGAAGTGGTAGAGGGTAATACAGTGAGGGTATTAAACATGCATGGGATAGGCATACGGCTCCTGAATCTAAGACGAGACCAACGACTGATTAAGGTTTAACTCTTTACATTGGGGAGACTAGATGGGCAGATATAACGGGCCTTTTTTTTGAATAGCCCGTCTATTTTTCTGCCTGCGGTAAGACCCCAGTCTTTTTCGGTCCTTGGCTGTGTTTTATACGCATAGTCCATATGCCTATCCTGTTTGTTCTTTAATTCCGTTACTACCGCCATGGCCGCAAAACTATTCCACTTATCCACTACCCTCTCAGTAACGAAATATACCTCCTAAGCTAACATCTGAGCCTCTGGTTTTAGATAAGTGCCGTAGCATGTTCGGGGGGCAAAAAATATTAAGCTGTACTGGCCCTGTGTAATGTATAGTGGTATAATGTATAACTGGCAAAATCACACTGGTTCACCTATGCATTATACAGGGCCAGGCAAGCTTAGCTTACTGGAGAAACTGGGTTGGCCCCGTCTAATGCATAGCGAAGCTGTTGGGTTAAAACCTTCTTTATTTTTTTTTTTACAAGATGCCCAAACTGCTTTCAGCAAAGTGAAAAACAGGCAAAAGACATTTGTTCTAAAAAGCTTTTTAATGTAAAAATAGGCAGTTTATGGTACGATTAACTCCTGTGAATATGTTGGAATTAAATGGCTCTTCCATCAGTTTGGCGTTTTCGCGCACACGCGTGGGAGGCTTCGTACGACGCGGAGCGCGGGGGAAATTGTATAGGATCGGGAGCAGGGGGGCGTTCGAGCGTCGCTTCTCATACTTTCCTCGCACCCTCGTTTCTTCTCCTTTCGCAGAAGCCGCCTGAAAGCCAAAAACCTGATGTATATAAAGCAGATCCTGTACCTGCTGGAGAAGTTTGTGGAGGTGCTTGGAGGTGAGACCCTTAAAGTGCAACCCTTTAAAACGAATTGGCCCCCCACTTTGTCTCGTTAAGCGGGTCTGAGGCCCCGTCGCTCGCACGGTTTAGTAAGCCTGGCCTTAAATGATTCCCTTGCAGTCTACTTTTATTATAGCTATTAATAAACAAATATTTTTCAGTGTTTTTTTATATACCATACGGTTGGCCCTGCGCTAATGAGGGCGTTATTACACCCTTGTTATGATAAGGAACCGGAAAGCATTTGTTGCCATCTGATCGTTCGGCGGCCTTTGCGTCTGCCGGTGAATCGCTGGCACGGACCCCCGCGGCGCCGGCGTCTATCGGTTCATTTGGGTTACAAGGTTTTGCCAACAGGCGTCCAGCTCGTCCATGCCTATCTTTTTCTAAAGTTTCCGCCTATAAATCTAAGCAGATTTTTAATTTTTTTTAACATTTTTTTTTGGGGAAAACATAGAAATATCTGGCTTGTGAGGCCGTGTATCAGAACATCCCGCCTTCGTTGCCATTACTCGGCTGATGTATCGCTTCATAAAAATGTACCGCGCCGCGTAAAATAAACGACTCTTCCCGGGATCAGAACATAAGACGTTTTATGGGCTGATTCGCATTATTTATGTCTGGAGAAAACGATTTTACGGCGCGTATCCATGCGTTGGCTGATAGAAAAGCCGCGGGATGGGGAGGTCGACCAATAGGATTGCTTTATTTATTTTTTCCCGGCTGCTAAATTAAAGGGCACACGTATGATAGCTTTGCGATCCCTCAGCTAAATGGCGCGCAGGAGATGTTATCCATCGGAACGCATCTTTGTCCTCGTGATAGGCTCTCCTCCGGCCCGGGGGCACGGGGTCTGTTCAGAAAGTGCCTAGGATCTCGATCAAACACATTTCATTAAAGGGGGTCCGTTAGATTCCGTATCGTCCCGGATCCCGATATGTCGGTCGTGCTTTCAGTGAGAGTCCGGACCCCCGAGCGGTTCCCTTTAAGAGGCGGTTTTGATATCATTGTGTTGATATTCGCAGGTAACGTGAAGCAGAATCCTAACCTCCAGCCTGTTTCCAAGGAAGGTGAGCAGACGATCGGAAGACCTCCGCGCGGACGCGTTAAAGGGCCACGCTCCCCTTTTTGTGGCTGCACGCTCAGGGGAGGGCTGGCAAAGGGGGCAGGAGGGCATTAGCCCCCTGGGCTGCTCTGATTTGTGGTCATCGTCTTAAGCTTTATTGTGTATTTTACTTGCAGTTCCACTTACAACCACCAGAGGTCAAAGAACTTACTCATTGACTGAATCCTTTCTGTGTTCCCTTTTATATATTATATATATTTTATAAATAAAATAACAACACTATAAATAATTGAAATAAAAATAATATTATTAACCCCTTCACGACAAAGCCCGATGTGCAACGCATTATCATCAGTGGGTTTGAGGACAACCCGTTGTCCTTAAGGGGGTAAAATCAAATATAATATAAAAATGGAAGTGACGTAAGGTATGATAAGCCTTCGTACATGGAATTTAGGAACAAAAACACAAATTCTCTCCAAATTCCCAGAATTTAACATTTTTGAAATTGGTCTAATTTAATAATTCATGTCCGGGGCCGCGTGAGAAATACTTTTATGTTCTTAGCGGTTCTTCCCCCATTCCCTTCGTCGTGCTTTGCTTTTGACGTACGGCTTGCGTGAATTTGCCCTTTGATGGGACAAATTTGTGGTTTTTCATGTGCTTTTGTTATTAAGGTCAGCGCTGAATCTTTTTAAATCCTAGGCACCTCTCTAAAATCCATCAACGACTTTCTGTTTCATAGCCAGATAGACAACATCAATCTCTTCAAGGTAAGATCCATCATTTTCGGTGCACGGTTTGTTTTTGGGAGAGCGATACAATCTTTTTTTGTTTAAGCTGAAAATGGATCAATCCAAGTGATTCATGCACTTCAGGAACGTACGCTACCGCTCCGAAGGGACATCATCATCCCGTTTCTGCAATGTACACGACTGCCTAAAAGTTTGGGGTCACTTAGAAATGTTCTTGTTTGTGAAAGAAAACCAAATTTTGTCCAATAAAATAACATGAAATGAATCAGAAATCCAGCGCAGACGGGGTTAATGTTATAAATGACTATTGTAGCTGGAAACGGCTGATTTTTAATGGAATCTCTTCATAAGCGTACAGAGGCCCTTTATCACTCCCATCACTCCTGTGTTCTAATGGCCCTTTATCACTCCCATCACTCCTGTGTTCCAATGGCCCTTTATCACTCCCATCACTCCTGTGTTCCAATGGCCCTTTATCATTCCCATCACTCCTGTGTTCCAATGGCCCTTTATCACTCCCATCACTCCTGTGTTCCAATGGCCCTTTATCACTCCCATCACTCCTGTGTCCCAATGGCCCTTTAGCACTCTAAATGTTATGGATCAGGATAGAAATGCACCGTAATGGCTACTAAGACGTGCGGCTCCTCAAATGTTCTGCTTTCCACAATTCTGTATAAATGCCCCAGCATTAGGGGGGGTGATTCCCTCGGCTTTATGTTAATAATGAGTCTCGTGAGTTTGTTTTTCTCCTGCTGAATATCGCGTTTGCATGTTTTTGTCTTTTCTGTCTGTTTTGTTACCCAGGTGCAGAAATACTGTGCAAAGAGCATGATCAGTAGGAAGGTGAGACCTGGGGGGTATTATGAAGCCTTCAGGATTACATGTCAGATCATTCACACACATTTCTAATTCCATTTACTTTTGCGACCCCTTGTGTGCTAATTCCCTCATATTAAAGGGGAGCTCCCACCATCACTACTATCATAGTTTCAGCCATTTGTATGAGTTCTTGCTCTGTTATCTGACCCCCGATCTACTAGACAAACCCCCCGACTCCTTATCATACTGCCTGTGGGAAACAACTGAATGGCTCAGTCTTAATCACCCATCCGGACACTCTGACTGATGAAAGTCCTATGGAGCAAGAATGAGCTGCTGTAAAGAATGAGCTTAGTCTGGAGTTTAAGCAGAGAAAGTCACAAATAACGGGAGTTGAATGGGTTATTACTGTATACAGCGCTGGGGGTTATATTACTGTATACAGCGCTGGGGGTTATATTACTGTATACAGTGCTGGGGGGTTATATTACTGTATACAGCGCTGGGGTTAAATTACTATATACAGCGCTGGGGGGGTATTACTGTATAAAGCGCTGGGGGTTATTACTGTATACAGCGCGTTTAAAGTTTAAATATTAC
This sequence comes from Spea bombifrons, assembly GCF_027358695.1. Taxonomy (NCBI): domain Eukaryota; kingdom Metazoa; phylum Chordata; class Amphibia; order Anura; family Pelobatidae; genus Spea; species Spea bombifrons. The sequence goes on from NC_071090.1 coordinate 5,418,184, forward strand.
CTCTTCAGAACAAAGAAAGGGAAACTGATCTAGTGTGGAAAAGTCAAATTTAAGGCGATGCAGCTTTATGTCAAAATAAAAATAAATAAATAAATAAATAAAGGGAAACCAAATATATTCAAAGAATATTTTTTTGAAAAACCCGGAAGATTCTGTTTTTTTCAGTAATTGGCATTTTACGGCTCAGTTTAGATGATAAAGCCCTTTCTGTAACCTTCTTGTTTCGAAAGCTTTTTGGGTTCGTGGAGAAGTTCAGAGGAACGGAGGTCGCCCTTCCCAGCCACGAAAGCCAGAAGCCCAAAGGACTTCAGCAGTTCCTCCAAGATCTTAGCCAAAGGACTCGAGGAGGGGGTACGAGGAGTGCATGGATCTTACACGCTGGGTCAACGTCAAACTGTAACAGAGGACTTCTGTCTCTCGGGGGCCAGTATCACGTTGAAGTCCAGTACTGATGGCCCTAATCCTTGGGGCTGTGGGGTCTAGAGACGCTTGCCGCATGTCCAAGTGCATTTCTTCGCTATAAGGGCAGAGTAAACAATGAATCATTCAGCGCTTGAAGGTTTCGGAGAATAGTTTCATCTCAAAGGAGACGTTTCTGTCTTATTCCTCCCCAGCAGCCGCTGCATCTGTCCCCGAGGCTCCTCAGGAGAACGGTGACAATGGCCAGGTTCGTACCGCGTCTCCGCTCATGCAGATCGAGGGGTTCTTGGCCTCGCTGACCAACACCAACCAAGATGGCAGAGTCATCGTCCAGCTACAAGGTGTGTTCTCCGACTCCGTGCTCCTCTGCATTTGGACGTTCAGCGCAGCGATAAATAATGTTAATTTTACCGAATCCGATGTAAATGCTGTTTGTAATAATACTGTTTTTTTATTGCAAATAGTTCCAAAGAAGGCATTATTAGCCTTAAATAGTGTTCAAGTCTTGAGCATAACGAACACATCATATAGACTTCTAACTGTGTGAGGATATAGTAAGAGGACGGGATTAGTGTTTGGTGTCTTTAAGCCCGCTGGCGGCCGAGTTGGTGGCCATTTCTCTGGGTTGACCTCTGACCTCGGCAGTGTCTTCAGACAGCACTGGCGGATCTCATGTGATGATTCCTCTCGGGAGACGTTCGCCGTGACATCTTGTTTTCGTTTCCGTCCCTGCAGGTACCGCGGCGCAGAGCAGTCTGAAGTTCCTGATGCTTAACCCAGCGGTACACTTTGCCGAGGTCCTCAGGGACTGCCGCGCCGTCATCATTGCTGGAGGGACCATGCAGCCGGTAAGGAGTTAATCCCGGAACCAACGTCGCTGAGCTGTGACCTGCTTCTAACGCCTTTTATCTTACGCGGGGAACCTCCTTACAGCTCTGCTGGGAAGTGAATCATTCATCTTTACAGCCCTTACTGAGAAGTGAATCATTAATCTTAACAGCCCTTACTGGGAAGTGAATCGTTCATCTTAACAGCCCTTACTGGGAAGTGAATCATTCATCTTAACAGCCCTTACTGGGAAGAGAATCATTCATCTTAACAGCCCTTACTGGGAAGTGAATCATTCATCTTAACAGCCCTTACTGGGAAGAGAATCATTCATCTTAACAGCCCTTACTGGGAAGTGAATCATTCATCTTAACAGCCCTTACTGGGAAGTGAATCATTCATCTTAACAGCCCTTACTGGGAAGTGAATCATTCATCTTTACAGCCCTTACTGGGAAGTGAGTAATTCATCTTAACAGCCCTTACTGGAAGTGAATAATTCATTTTAACAGCCCTTACTGGGGGTAAATTATTAATCTTCACAGCACTTACTGGGAAGTTAATAATTCATCTTAACCATCCTTTATGGGCACTGAAAGCCTTATCTCAACCGCCCTATTTTTATTCACCCTTACTGGGCACTGAATGCTGTAGAACTCTGCTGTTATTGGACAGTGATTCCCTTACTGGGAAGTGAATAATTCATCTTTACAGCCCTTACTGGGAAGTGAATCATTCATCTTTACAGCCCTTACTGTGAAGGGAAATCGTTCATCGCATCCATCCTTACTGGGTACCGAATGCCCTTTATTATTGCTTTCTTGGCACTGAATTTTCCTTAATTGCCCTGCTTGTAAGGCGAGCATGAACTCCTCCTTTACCGAACTTCAACCCTAAAAGACCTCCAATAACACCGTGTTTTCAGAAGGATCCTCAGCCCGTAGTCCTCCTCTGACCAGTTCGTTGGTCCCTGAGATGTTTCCCCGTCAAAAGGCTCCAGTAATATATATATAAAGCTCTCCGGTTCCATAATGTACATTTATGATTGCCTTTCCACGCCGCACAAAAACATTAGCCTTCCGATCTAATGATTTCCAGCACCCGGTATCGGTATAACCAACAATGTATTTTTCTTGCGAAAGCGAAATTTCATACGGAATGCGGGGAAAATGCCACGTTTTAAATTGCTTTAAATGTCACGCTGCTTCCAGGGAGCCGAATAGAATAGTATATACGGGAGAAGCGGATGCCCCGGCTGCTCTCTATCACAGCAAAGAATTAACCGTCATTAATAAAATATTAATTAATAAAATGAAGGGCTGTTGATTTCATGGGATGGGGTCCTACCTGCAGAAGGTCTTTATTTTCCCCATCACTGTATTAAACTATATTTAATGCAGGTGTGTATATATATATATATATATATATATATATAATAGGGTGATCAATTTTGGCTTATCCTGTGACAATGACGTTTCCATCCCAGTCGGAGGTTGGCCCCCGCGTGATAAATTGCTAGCAGCCGTTGTTGTAGCGAGACGCGGTTCCTCCTCCTGAACGATCAGACCGGGGTCTTTCTGTTCCAGGTGTCCGATTTTAAGCAGCAGCTGTTGATATCGGCCGGTCTCAGCGAGGACAGGATCGTGGAGTTCTCCTGTGGTAAGCTGGCCCTCGTTCCAGACGTGTCCAACCTGTGATTCCCAGCTGTTCCCAGCCGCCGTCCGTCATTCCCAAAGAACGCTGGAGCTCTACGCAGTAGTAGTTCGTCAACATCTGGAGCGCTGCGGAATCTCCTCTTTTCTTTGTTTCTTCCCGTTGGATCTGATTCGTAAACGTTGTGTATTTCTCTTTTTTATTTAGGGCATGTGATTCCTCCTGAAAACATACTTCCCATAGTGCTCTGTAACGGGCCGACCAATCTGCAGCTGGAATTCACTTATCAAAAGCGAGATTTGCCCGAGATGGTAGGTACCCCCCAGGGACAATATCTATCCCACCCCAGGCTTTGTGAGGACAATATGAATGCCGGCATCTGTTTTTGTCTCCAGTTACTACACTGCTGAATAAGCTTACGTCGGCCCTTTGGCGGCCCTTTGAAAGTAACGATTCTCTGTTCTCCCCGAAGATGGACGAGACGGGCCGAGTTCTCACGAACCTGTGTAACGTGGTCCCGGGAGGAATCGTCTGCTTCTTTCCTTCTTACGAGTACCAGAAGAAGGTGCAGGGTCACTGGGAGAAGACTGGGCTGCTGAAGCGTCTGGCAGCGAAGAAGAAGGTCAGCGAGAGGCGTCTGGCGGAGCCGACAGTCTTTTTTTTTTTGTACCGAGTTGCTTTGGACACTTCAGATCCGAAGAAAGTGTGAACTCGGGACGGGTCAAAAGCCAGAGGCGTCATTGGGTTTACCGATTTATGTTACAGATATACCAGGAGCCGAAGAAGGCAAGCCAAGTGGATCAGGTTCTGGCCGAGTATTCCAGATGCATCAAGGTACGACGATGCTGCAGAACCACAAAGGGCGATAAATAAAGATCCGAGGGACTATTTTAATAACCTGGATTAAAAAGTAACTTTTTTTCCTCCACTGACAGAACTGCGGCCAGTCGGGGGGACCTCTCACCGGGGCTCTGCTGTTCTCCGTCGTCGGAGGAAAAATGAGCGAAGGGATTAACTTCTCCGATGATTTGGGCCGGTGCGTCCGATCGCTCTGAAATCCTTATAACTCGCCTTGGAAGGTTGACATCTTTTAGTTACAGCTATGGTGGCCCTCTGGCTTTTCTGACTGCCTCTCTCCTCGCCGTCGCAGGTGCGTGGTCATGGTGGGCATGCCGTATCCCAACGTCCGATCGCCGGAGCTTCAGGAAAAGATGTCCTACCTGGATCACACTTTGGTAATAAGGCACGCAGTAGGCGCAAAGCATCGGTTGTAACGCGGGGGGACAGCTCCGGTCTTCGAAGGCTGCAAACAGGCAATCGTTTGATTTAAATGCACAGAGTCGAGTAGATTATGGGTTGGAGATTCGGCTCTGTCGATGTTTTTTTGGGGGCTGTGGCTGAGCCCTCATCTGGCCGCTTCACATAAAATCTAAGATCAGGTCTGAGATGGTGATACAACTTTCACTTTTTCCAGCCCAAAACAAACGGCGTGTCTGCAGGAAGAGTCCTCGTTGAGAACCTGTGCATGAAAGCTGTGAATCAGTCCATCGGTAAGAACCCGGGCTGCGGGGAAGGTTCAGGGCGAGAGCCGGTCGCTTTCTGGCATGTTTGTCAGTCAAGTGATATTTTGGGTGACTTTCGGTGTTCGAATAGCACACCGAGCTGAGGTGGTTTGTAAAACCTCAAAATTATTGGGGGTTCCCTTTAATTATATCACCAACAATGGATATGTGAAGTACGGTACCGGTAGAAGGTTGCCTCTCATGTAATCCTTCCGTAGGGCGAGCGATCCGGCACCGTGGAGATTACGCCAGCATAGTGCTGCTTGACCACAGATACTCTCGCCCCGCTATCCTGGGAAAGTTGCCCCAGTGGATCCGGAGCAGCACCCAGGTGAAGCCGGCGTTCGGGGCGGCCTTTGCAGCTGTTCGGAAGGTAACGCTTCTGTATGAATGCCGGCGCTCGTCGGCCCGCGGTGCGTCTCGGGGAGGTGAAACCGGGTGCCGTAACACACAAAATCAACTCGTCAGCATCAAACCCGGCCCTCTGCGGGCCGGAGCGATTCACCCTGGAAGGAAATCATTTACCAGACGCAGCTTCATGTTTTGGGTTGGTTTTATTTAAAGCCAAACTCCCGCAGAATAGCGAAACCTCAGTAAACGGACGCAAACGGTACATCGTTCTAAAATATCAGAGAAGCAAAAAAAATTTAACATATATAACAATAAATCAGGAACGTTAGGTGTAGCTGAGCATTTAGATTGATGACGGGTTATTTGAAATGTATTGTCCTATTTAATTGTAGAAATTATCTTTTGGGTCAATTATCTAGTCCTTTGGGTTTCTCGTTCAGCGGCTGATTTTTTTTTTTTCTCCTTTTTCTTGCAGTTTTTCCAGCAGAAGAAAGTGAATTCGGTTTCCAGCCCTGAGCGCTGATCTCCGCGTACAAAGCATCCATTTTTTTTTTTTGGGGGGGGGGGGATGAGTTTATTAACATTGTTTTGTATTAAAACGTATTTGTAAAGTTTCACCCGCTGGTCGTGGATACGGCTGAAGACCCAATAAAAGTATATTCTAAATTAAACTTTATATACAAGCATCTAATAATTAATTATATATACATTTATTATATACTTCTATACTTAAATTTTAAGGATGGATCCTTATCAGACGCTCAGACTTGGATTGTTTTTTTATGAGTTTACTCTAAATTGGTAACAAGTATTAAAACCAGGTTTCAGGGCAGGAGAGGATTCCATATTTAACTCTTTCCATGAAAGCGGGTGGGAAATAGACGGTTCTGCTTTAGCAAAGAAAAGGGCTCCATCTCTCGATGTCATTCTTTGTTATTAAATAGCGCCGTCCCTTCCAGCAGTTATCCTTCTGGAACGACAGCGCGGCAGATTAGGTGATCAATACGGCAGAGCCAGAGCGCAGCGAGAAAGCGACGGACTGATTGACAGACGCGTTACAGCCACAAGCGCTAAAAATACCAAGAAAGAGAAAATTCATTTTTTCTTCCTCGTAAATTTAATTGGAAAAAAAGAGTAACAGAACAAGATCAGCGGCTGCGGGGAAGATACCGATGCTGTGGTAGTTACAGGATTCACGTAGGACCCCCGCGGACTTCGGTCCGTCTTACGCGATCATACAGTCTCGCATTGCGGGGTCTGATAGTATGTTGGACAGACAGACAGACCGCTCGCCATCATCCCAAGAAGATTAATTGGGGAGAGGATGGAAAGACAGAGCCGGGGAAAAAACAGGCTGACGCTACGAGTCCCACTCATCCTCATCACCATCCCCAGAAGGCGGCTGGGGGGCTGGCAGCGGTGGGATTGTATCAGATATACGGGCAAACGCTCCCGTGGGAGCATCGGCAGTCCCATCACCGGGAACCGGACCCTTCCCAGAGATCCCTAAAAAAAAAAAAAAAATAGCTTTAGCACAAGGTTTGTTTTTCATAATTTATATTTTTTTAGCAGTCCTTAAGTTTTCATATACCCTTCTAATTTTAGATCAAACATGTCAAGTAACAAAAAACTATTTACTTTAGACAAAGCATATATGGCAGCCACATAAAAAATGGCTAATCTTTCCACCTATTCGCTGACTATCATTAGTACCGAACCCCCCCCCAAAAAAGGGAAAATGAGGCAGAAGTGTGCCCTACGTGCGCTTTTATGTCGTACATATTTAGGTAACGGGGGTCACTTTATATGTCAGTCACGGAGTCAACACCTTTCTTTCCTGTGCAATCGAATGACTTTTCTCTCGATGGTCCGACTGGTCTTGTAAACGCCTCCGTTGTTATTAAACCTCGAGTGGAAATCATTCAGTCTTACAGCCCCGTCTGTCACTTCTAAACTCTGGGAGAGGTGATGGCGGACCTCCCCGAGTCTTACATTATCTCCCTGCGTCCCTTTCGCCTCTCGGGAGATGTTCGAGGAGAGAAGACGTGAATCTCCGCCGGCTGACAGGGCAACGCGATGAATCGTGGCAGCTTGTCACAACGTCTATCCTTCAGCAGCTTATCATCCCGAGAGGTGAAAGCCAGGGCTCGGCGTACCGGTATATCACCTAAACGGAGACACCGACGGGCTGCCAGTATATCACCTAAACGGAGACACCGACGGGCTGCCGTGTAACGATCCGGTCTGCAAACCGCACGATTCAGAGATACGGGCAGGGGGCTTAAAACGAAACGGTGCGGAGTGATTTTCCTACCAGTGGATACCATACGGAAAGCATCTACCGGCTCAGATCAGAGACCGATAGAATCGCCATGGGCTCCATCTTTGGCTCATCAGACATTGTTTCGAGTAAAGACGTGAAATAGGAAGCCACGTAAGCGCCGTCAACCCGACCAGGCTAAGAGTTTTCTTTAAAACACGGACGCCTACGGCCATAAGAACCCGGAGGACTCCTCTTCTTGATGGCTTAAGGGCCAGGTTCCCTTTCTTTTAGGATTCTGCTGCAACCAAAAAATAAATTTGGTGTGTGGGGGGGGGGGCTTTACACACCTTTCCTTCTCATCGCCAGCTTGTTAAAGAGATCGGACATCAGGTCGCCTCCTCCAACAGTCGCAGTCACTGCAAGGCATAAAAAAGTTGTGTCCAAGTTCTTTTTTTAAGTGCACGGCTTTGATATTCAAGATCTCTACAAGGTTCAAAACCTACGAGTCGGACTCATTTAACAACCAAACTAAGAGAAAAACGTGTGAATTTATTCAAAGTTACAATGTTTACATTCTAAAAATTGGAAATTCTAATTATCCAGCTGGATTTAGAGCTGGACTTAGTAGATCGGTCTGTTTCAATGACAACTCACCCAGTTTGTGTATTCAGCCAAAAGCGACTATTTCCCACTTATTTGTGACTAGCCAAATTCCTTGGAATGTGGCCCAGTTTACACTCGTATTTGCTTTAGTGAATAATAAGGCCAGCTTGGTCAAAGTAGCCGGAGCAACTCAAGTCAATCCGTATAGGGTGACAGGTTTTATATTTAAAAAGAATGCTAGCCGCAAGTTGGTTTTCTAAGAACAGGGGTCAGAAATTCCTTACAAAAAAAAAAACAAACACAGGCTCTGAAAAGGTTAATTCCAATTCTGAAACGTAACCGCTTGCCTTACTTACTAACACCCAGAGCGCCCGCCAGCCAAGACGCCACAGCCGATAAGCAAAGCGCGGCTCCATGCGCGTCTGCCAGCCTCGGAAACATTATCAGCGACAGGCAGACGAAAGCCGGGTCCCAGCCGAGTGCGAGCCAAGTCGCTGCTTAATGCCCCGCTCTGCTTAATGCCCCGCTCCGCTTAATGCCCCGCGTACTTCAGACTGTTTAGCCTACAGATGAGAACCCCGCATTCATTAAAAGCACCTTGTTCCTGCTCTTTCATTTTCTTCTTCTCCAGTTTCTTCTCCTTCACGCTGCGCAGGTTGGCTTTTCCGATGCCTCCCGCCTGGCGGATGGACTCCAGCAGGGACGCTCGTCCGTTAGAGGGATCAGCTACCTCTTTAGGGGCGCCTCGGACAGCACCTGGAAGAATTAGGGGGGACATTTCATCCTGTAACATGGAACTGATCCTAGCATGGCGGACGTCACAGAAGGGAGACGAGGATATGGGGGGGGGGGAATCGATGTGGCAATTACTAGTCTCAACAATTAAGTGTCCTCAGGAGAAAACGATGATTTAGACAAAAGTATTGCCCTTCATCGCCCAAACCGCTCCATCAATATCGAGGGGAACGGAAAAGGTTTTGTTTTTGGTTTTTTTTTTTACCTGGATCGCCGGCTTCGTTTCCAGCTCCACCTGCTGCAGGGGTAAATGGAGGAGGAGGTGGAGGTGCTGGCGGGGTAAAAGACGCTGGTGCAGGAGGTGGTGGAGGTGGCGGCGGCGGTGGTGGGGGAGGCGGAGGAGGCATGAGGCGTCCATCTTGAGTATCTAAAAATGAGAAACCTTGCAATTTAATGACAAATTTTAGGCATATTGCCTTTATCCTCCTGACTATTTAAAACAAAGACCTTGAATATTCCCCTCTCACCACCTGCATCCTCTCGCCGGAAACATTAAAGCTAGGTTGGTAATATTTGCCGTGTTCACGTACTCTCACCAAGGCGATTTGGGAACGTAAGCAGCAGCAATATTAACTGCTTGCGATAGGGTGGTGAAGAATCGCTTCACAGAGAACAACATACCTGGCTTCAAAGGTTCAATCACTTCTTCGGTGTTGAAAGTTGGCAGCTCAGGAATAGGACCACCAGGGGCAGAAGGAGCAATTCCCGGGCCAAGATCGGCACTGTACATGAGGTCATCGGCTACCCCTGGCAGATCTGGCAAGTAGTAGGGGACATCGATCTCAGGAACTTGCCCCAAGTCCGGTACATAGAAGTAATTCTCAGCTGTCTGCGGAACAGAAGCGATTTCAAGTCAAGGGTAACCGACCTCATTCACGTTAAGCTCGGGCAGTAGGAAAGCGCACAGCGATGACGAACCAGCAGGATAGAACGGATTTAAAAAGGTAGAGTAGCCTTCCCTCTTCTTCAGAGGTCCCTTTACCTGCCGTTCCAGTTGCTCCCTTTTGGTGATTGACAGGGGCGCGTCGAAGAGCTTCTCTTCATCGTCTCCTTCTAATGGAGCGTTGGTCCGACTGACGACGCCAGCCAGCGGGTCCAGAAACACGTACTTCCTATAGCTGCAGAAAAGGTGAAGACAATGAAACCTCAGAAGAACGCTTCATTCATCGACTTCCGATTACTCATATCTCACTATCCTTGTTGCCTCTAACCTTCATGGACCATACCAAGTCTCAGTGCCCAGGGGAGAATTGTCTTTTGGTTCATTGCTACCAAACACCATGGTTAGAACCTGAACATGGCGCCAGACTTCCAGTAGCTGTTCCAATGGCTCTCCTGACTCTGACGGATTATATGTCATAATGTCCCTTCTAATCAAACACGGGTGTTTTTATCTAGGAAGCCTTCTCAAAAACATCACCCCTGCTCTTCCATCTTGTTGGCTTACTCACAGGTTCTCATTTGTGTTGAAGAGCAGTAGAGAGCTGACCGAGTTGATGTTCCGAGGTAGGCTTCCCAAACCTTCTCCCGCGCTTTCCTCTTCTTTCCCTTTGGAGCTGACGCATACCGGGAAATACTTCAGCTTCTCCTGAGAAGGCAGAAAACCAGTTACAAAAATTACAAAGAAAGCTACATGCTCCACAAATGCAGCCTGACCCAAATCATTCTATTCCAAGGAAAGCCCTCCAACTTTTATTCTAATCACGTTTCAATGCAATTCTCGATACAAAACCTTGTTTGATGCCCTTCAAGGGCTGAAGTTAGTGCACTTCGTGTGTTTGTTAAGACATCACCCACTCATTTATCAGGCACAGAAAAATCCGGGTCACCCACCAGCATCGCCTGTTCATCCAGGGGCCGGTGTTTGCTCAGAATTTTGTGACGTGGTCTCTTCTCCGTCCGTAAGTCCTCAGCACCGGCGAATATGGAGTGGTACTCCCGCAGTCGCTCCGGAGCCGGGTACTTGGCGCTGGAAAAAACCTAGCGAGACAAGTCCATTGGGTATAGGAGGAAAGAGCGAGGGAGGAGGAAAAAGGAGATGAAGTTACAAAGAAAAGCAGGGTGGAAACGATCGCAACACGAAAGACGAGGATTGAGGAGACTAAGAGCTGAATAGGGCTGGGTGTGAAACGTATCACTGAGAGGCATCACCTTGATGGCTTTCTTGCTGCCTTTAAGCCTCTCGATCTTGGCCTGGGCCACACTGACCCGATCATTTATCGCCTGCAGCTCCCGTCTGTTGGTCTCCACGCGCTGTACAATCCTAAGGAAAAGCACAAACTTCTTATAAGACATTTTGTAAGTCTTTATCGCTGTATCCAGTGTTGACACGTAGACACGCACACGCAGGGCCACAGTCACATATTAAACCGTTCCCCCAGCAGCCTGCCTGGAGTCACGTTCAATCTCCTGCTGCTCTCGTGCTCTTTCGCTCTCGAGGGCTTACTGGGTTAATTAAGATCATTAACAATCCAGGAAGGAAGATTAATTTATTTTTTTTTAAATAACATTAATTCCCTTTAGAAAAGCTCTTATCAGCGGGAGCATCCGATGCACAGAGATGTCTGCGGGGTAAAGACGTACCTACAGAAATGCGTAACAGCCCCCCCTCTGCTCACAAAACATGGCTACCTGCTGAATATGTCGTTGGCCACACTTTGCAGATGCTGCAGCGTGTCTGTGATCTGTAGGATGGTCTCCTCTCGCCGCAGGTCCGGCTGGATAAGGGGGACCGAGTAGGGATGACTCTCCATTGATGGGCTTTGAGGCATGGTGACCGCGCCGCCGACAGGGGGTGGACGGAATCCAGGTCACCGCGCTTCTAACACCTGTTGGAAAGGGGTACCGTTAGAAAGATCTGGAAATGAGCTTACTGAGAGCGTGCGATGTTCCGCTGACTTCACCTCTAACCTATATATAGGAGCAATCACCATACCGAGGAAATTAAACGTAATTAGAAGCAGGTAATCAGAGCCGGCGCCAGAACACTTAACAAGGAGAACGGATGATTAGGAGGAGGGGGAGAACGTGACGAGAAACAAAAATGAAAAAAGGGGGGGGGCTTCCCTACAACCCCACCGAACAGGGGAGGCTGATTACGGAAGGGCTGGTATCATATAAGGTTTGCGCAGGGACAAGTATGGTACTTTTATATATTTATATCCGTTTACGGACCAGAGAAGAGGATGGTAAATACAGACTGATGATCTGATTGAAGCCAAGATCAAGGTTAAAAAGAATTTGGTCTCCAGACATATAAAGCTCGGCCAACCGATATGTAAAAACGCCCCAATTTCTATTCATGCATTTCTACTATATCACGATTTTTGTCTGTATCGTTTAGACATGCGCAGACCCCCTTCTCTGTTAGAAGTATCTTTTGGGCAGCATCCGCATATTGTATCAAAGTGCCTCGCTTTGTGTTCTTAATAAGTGCGCAAGCACGGTACATAGAAGCCTTGGGGTATTATAATAAGGGCTCCCATATACTGTACATTATACAATATGTGGGTGCTGCCCAAAAGATACCTCTAACAGAGCAGGGGGTCTGCGCATGTCTAAACGATACAGACAGTATATATGCGGTGACAATCAGCCACCTAGATGTGTGGATGCAGTAGAAGAAAGGGTTAACACATTCTGGGGAACACCTGAATCATATATGATCTCCTGGCCACTAGACCTGTCATTTAACCCATATATATATATATAGTGCTGTGTACTTTAGGTGCTTTTATGGACTGACAGGCGTCTACAGCTATTTCCCCACACAATGTGCAACTCACTTATCTGGCAAGCAAGGAGTTAATATGATAACACTGTAAGAACATGCATGTAAACATGTTACAGGACATGCTATTCATGTCCATTACCGACCACATATCTGCAGTGACAGCAGCCCTCCCTTCTCGGTAGACCCGATAAAGCGCATCCACTCACCTCCTCACTGCTCCATGATATCCTGTCATGTGACTGCGGTCATGTGATTCCATCGGCGCTTCCTCTCCCCCCGCAAGTCACGCCTCTTCGAATAATCTAATTTCAGGGCCACGCCCCGTTCCAGAATGACAGAATCTGGCTCTCTGTTGATTGATATGCAGGGAATTTAAAGGGTTAACACCAAATCATTCATTGGGGGATCATGTGACCCCCCGGGGTAGAAATGAAGGCAATTTTTATTGGTGTTTATATGGAATGGATGGGATGCTCGCAGCCAATCATAGCCAGTCCACTGTAACGATTCCCATCACTCTCAACTAGCGGGACACTAGCTGCAGTGATGTCATGTGGGAGGGGTATGATGTCAGAGACCTCAGTTCTACCCATATTAGATTTGCACCCTTATGGGGGGGCATCAGCTGAGCTGGGGTCGGGGTAGATGAGCTGCTCACCTACTTCTTCAACAGCCCCGGATGCATGCTTATTATGTAATGCGCCCAACATCATACCTCCCAACTGTCCCGCTTTGCATGGGACATTCCCGATCTCACCACTCTATCAAAAAAAATAATGTTGGCAGGAATATTTATTTCACAAATTTGTAACTATATGTCAGCTGGAAAAGATAGAAATCTGGAAAAAGAAATTATTAATTTAAATAAATAACATTTACTGAACAGATAAGGTACAGCATAACTCCTATCATTCTATACTAAGCCAGACATTGATGGTGATACAGCGTAACTCCTGTCACTATACACTGAGCCAGAGATTGACAGTAGCGCAGCATAACCCCCATCACTATATACTAAACCAGACATTGAAGTGGTAGGCCTCTGCCCCTAAAACAGCCTGCCTGTGCCACCTCTGCCCCCTTAATCAGCCTGCCTGTGCCATTTCTGCCTCTAAACACTAACTTACTAACTTCATTCATTCAATCACCCACTAACGAGCATTCATTCACCACTCACCCATTTACTCTCCCACACCCCCTTACCTCTCTTACAGATTTCACCGGGGGCCGGCCGAGCATCACCGGGGGCCATGCAGACAACTATGCGACCCAACGCCCGCCTAACGCGGGCCTGCAGCTTACTGCTGTGATTCCTGCACACTGTAACGCTAAACTCTATTCCTGTCCACATTCCTGCTTCCCCTGCGCAGGAAGAGTTTTCTCAAACAGTGCACAGGTGCCACAGCTGTGAGGTGCGGGCCCGCATTACGGGGTCCTCAGGCCACCGGGCGCCCCCCGATGAGTGGCACCAGGGCGGACCACCCCCTTGCCCCCCTTTAGGTATGCTGGGTGGTAGATAAGTGGAACAGTCTCCCAGCAGAAGTGGTAGAGGGTAATACAGTGAGGGGATTTAAACATGCGTGGGATAGACATACGGCTCCTGAATCTAAGACTCATTAAGGTTTGAGATGTTACAGTGGGGGAAACGGGCAGACCAGACGGGGGCCGAATAAAAACATGTTTTATCTAACGGAACAAAGTCAAGTGATCAGTATATATATATATCGGATCTGTGTATTTGGGTGGCTTCCAGTGAGCCCGCAGAGCTCACACTCTATGCTGGGTATAAGGAGGGGGCTGGGTCTGTCTCATTCACCCCCAGAGCTCACACTCTATGCTGGGTATAAGGAGGGGTCTTGCTCTGTCTCATTCACCCCCAGAGCTCACACTCTATGCTGGGTCTGTCTCATTCACCCCCAGAGCTCACACTCTATGCTGGGTATAAAGAGGGGGCTGGGTCTGTCTCATTCACCCCCAGAGCTCACACTCTATGCTGGGTATAAGGAGGGGGCTGGGTCTGTCCCATTCACCCCCAGAGCTCACACTCTATGCTGGGTATAAGGAGGGGGCTGGGTCTGTCTCATTCACCCCCAGAGCTCACACTCTATGCTGGGTATAAGGAGGGGGCTGGGTCTGTCTCATTCACCCCCAGAGCTCACACTCTATGCTGGGTATAAGGAGGGGGCTGGGTCTGTCTCATTCACCCCCAGAGCTCACACTCTATGCTGGGTATAAGGAGGGGGCTGGGTCTGTCCCATTCACCCCCAGAGCTCACACTCTATGGGGAGCAGAGAGCCGGGGCTGCCGGTCCCCTCCCCCATTATATAACCCGTGAGTGTGGAGCTGAAGCCCGGCCTCCCTCCTCCTCCCCCTCCCGCCTCCTCCCCGGTGCAGGCAGGCGGCGGATCCCCGTTCAGTGCTGCGCTGGCCGGCTCCCGGGATGGAGAACCTGCTGGAGAACCCGGTGCGCGCCGTGCTGTACCTGCGGGAATTGACCAGCATCGTGCAGAACCAGCAGAGCCTCATCCACACCCAGCGGCAGCGCATCGACGAGCTGGAGCGGAGGCTGGACCAGCTGGGCAGCGAGAACCGGAGCCTGCGGAGCCTGCACCAGGACCAGCTCCAGAACCAGGGGCAGAACCTCGGACAGCTCCAGAACCAGGGGCAGAACCTCGGACAGCTCCAGAACCAGGGGCAGAACCTCGGACAGATCCAGAACCTCGGACAGATCCAGAACCAGGGGCAGAACCTCGGACAGCTCCAGAACCAGGGGCAGAACCTCGGACAGCTCCAGAACCAGGGGCAGAACCTCGGACAGATCCAGAACCTCGGACAGATCCAGAACCAGGGGCAGAACCTGGGACAGATCCAGAACCAGGGGCAGATCCAGAGCCCCGGGCAGAACCAGAACCAGGGGCAGAACCAGAACCAGGGGCAGAACCAGAACCAGGGGCAGATCCAGAGCCCCGGGCAGATCCAGAGCCAAGGGCAGAGCCTTGGGCAAAGCCAGGGGCAGATCCAGAGCCTCGGGCAGAACCAGGGACAGATCCAGAGCCAGGGGCAGATCCAGAACCAGAGCCCTGCGCAAAGCCAGGTGCAAAGCCAAGGGCCAGCCGAGAGCCAGGGGCATCAACACCCCCCAGCTGCCCCTTCCAACGAAGACGCAGATCCTGCACCCAGGAGCTCCCCGCAGATTCATCAGCACAAGCCGGCCGCCCTGGGCAAGGCTATCCTGGGCAGAAAATCCGAGTGAGTAACTGAGTGCGGCTCCAGGGGGCTGCAGATGTGGGGGGGGGGATACAGAATGGACGACCTCTGACACGGTACACTACAATTCCCATCATGAGTGTGATGAGAGTTGTAGTCTGCTGTGCCTGAGGGGTTTGGGGAATGGGGGCAATCGGCAGAGGTCTAAAACGTAAGCATTTACCACTCTAGCTACTGGCGGGGCTCTAGACGTGGGAACTCCGATCGCCCTATTTGGGGTAAATTATTTAATCGATCATCCTAATAATTAATAATAATGAACACATTCTTCCCACCTTTAACTCCGCGGCGACCAGAAACACCAATTAACCGTATGTTCCCCGCTCTGGAGTAACCCGCAGCCATTTGGCAGTTCGTGAATGAAGGGGTTAAGGATGCGTTCCCATTCTCTTCTATCCGCATAGGGTGAGCGCCCTGCCGGCACTGAAAGGGTTAATGCTTTCTTTTCACCCTTTTTTTTATCCCGAAACGCGTATTCCGGTGACAGATCAAGAAGCTGCCGGTCAAGTTCTGGACAGTTAACCCTAAGTTTTCCTTTAAGACGTTTTGTTTTTTTGCCCCAATATATATAGAGGGGTAACACCAGCCCCCCCCCCCAGTTTGTCTTCTGGGCAATTCCTCTGATAGAAGGACCGTAGGTGAGAATGAAGCCGTCTGCTTATTGATCTAGACTCACAGTATTCTAGAGCTGATCAATTGTGGCATATCCATTATCCGCCAGCCCAGAGGCGCCGTAACTAAGGCGATGGGAAATATAACCCCCCCCAGTCCCTGCCGGATTTATATAACCCCCCCCCGGTTCTGAGTGAATACGCCGGAGATGGAGAACCTCGACAACCTCGGAACAATTTATCTGCGACAAATATTTACTGAAAAACCCCAACGTTTCAGGTTCCGGTGACCTTCTCCAGGACTCTGGAATGTTGGTGTTGAGATTAGAATGTCCGTATTTTACGGGCCGTATACACGCCGAGGACATTCTCCGGGGCTGACAGTTTATTCGGACGTGCAAAACGTGCCAAGGAGAAGGTGTCCGCCGGGAGGCCACCTGGCTGCTCCTGGGGTCGGAGGTCAGCCTAGAACCCATAGGTGACGTCCGTGGTGTCAGATGGCCGGGACCGGAACGTTGACCCCGGACTCGCCGACGCTCACACATCGTACTCCGCGAGGATCTGAGAGCATCAGCGGTGTCATAGACAGCATGGAGCTCGGACCCCGTCAGAGCCGTGCGTTTAACCCTTTAGATGCAGAAGGCTTAGAACACCTGCCCTTGGTTTTGGTCTCCATTAGCGAGTACGGTATGGAGCGGGGTATAGAGTGCGGTATGGAACGTGATATGGAGAGAGATGGAGTACTGTATGGAGTGCGGGATGGGGGGGTGTATGGAGAGAGATGGAGTACTGTATGGAGCGCGGTATGGGGGGGTGTATGGAGAGAGATGGAGTACTGTATGGAGTGCGGTATGGGGGGGTGTATCTAGAGAGATGGAGTACTGTATGGAGTGCGGTATGGAGTGCGGTATGGGGGGGTGTATGGAGAGAGATGGAGTACTGTATGGAGTGCGGTATGGGGGGGTGTATGGAGAGAGATGGAGTACTGTATGGAGTGCGGTATGGAGTGCGGTATGGGGGGTGTATGGAGAGAGATGGAGTACTGTATGGAGTGCGGTATGGAGTGTGGTATGGGGGGGTGTATGGAGAGAGATGGAGTACTGTATGGAGTGCGGTATGGAGTGTGGTATGGGGGGGTGTATGGAGAGAGATGGAGTACTGTATGGAGCGGGGTATGGAGTGCGGTATGGGGGGTGTATGGAGAGAGATGGAGTACTGTATGGAGTGCGGTATGGAGTGCGGTATGAGGGGGGTGTATGGAGAGAGATGGAGTACTGTATGGAGTGCGGTATGGAGTGTGGTATGGGGGGGTGTATGGAGAGAGATGGAGTACTGTATGGAGTGCGGTATGGAGTGTGGTATGGGGGGGTGTATGGAGAGAGATGGAGTACTGTATGGAGTGCGGTATGGAGTGTGGTATGGGGGGGTGTATGGAGAGAGATGGAGTACTGTATGGAGTGCGGTATGGAGTGTGGTATGGGGGGGTGTATGGAGAGAGATGGAGTACTGTATGGAGCGCGGTGTGGAGCGCAGTATGGAGAGAGATGGAGGTCCCCGGAGTGGGGGGTCGCCTGCTGGTGCAGCTCTACATGCGGTGAATCTGGATGTGTGGGGGATTGTGGGTAATGGAAGCCGATTCCGCGCAGGACAGAGAGAGGTCACCAGCTCTGGATTTTGTCGGAATTGTATGTGATTCCCCTCCATGCGCTTCACGGTGCGACGTCCTGCTCTGCAGACCCCCCCGCTCTGCAGACCCCCCCCCGCTCTGCAGCGCTCCGCTGCCCTCCAGTTACTCGCCGTTCCCGAGCCGGTCTCTGCGTGAGCGTGTACTCACTCCCCGCTGCCGAAGCCAAGCTAGAAAACACTGTGTGGTCGTTGCATTCGGCCCATCTGGTCAGCCCGTTCTTCCTGACGTACCAACCTTAATGAGTCGTTGGTCTCGTCTTAGATTCAGGAGCCGTATGCGGATCCCATGCGTGTTTAAATCCCTTCACTGTATTACCCTCTACCACTTCTGCTGGGAGGCTGTTTCATTGATCCACCACCTTCTCAGATCCCCGACAATACTAAGTTATCTTATAGACTTGCGTGTTCCAATACGCAGTACTTGTATACGGAGTGGTCATAATGCGCAGCAGTATCAGGACTTGAATAGTTCTAGAGCATTGTGTTATATTTAGTGCTATCGCTATAGCAACTAATGGATTTGTACTTTTTTATTTATTCATTTATTTATTTTTGGCTGATATTTTTCTAGAATTTTTATCTCGATATTTTCCCCCTAATCTAGAACCATCTAGAACGCAGAACGAAGATAATCTATTTTTTTTTGGGGGGGGGCTTTTATGGTTTGGGCCCCGTTGCGCAAGAATAGATCACGTCCCACGCATATAAAAAAATAATAATATCTAGATAATTCTAGATAAAACTCCCCTAATCCGTATCCCCCACCGGCTTACTGTCTATTCGCGGAGAACGTGGGCAAGAGAGAGAACTAACCCATCCCCCCCCAACATCTCTAGGGGAATTTCATTTGTATTGGATTGCGCAGCTCCTTCCAGAGACCCTCGGAGAAACACGCACACGCATGTTCAGAAGCCCACACGCGTGTATGTTCTAGAATAGGAGTGCTGCACTAACGCAGCGCAGAACACGGTATCCCTGAGACTTCCATGTGCGGCCGGCAGCAGATCTCATGTATATATATATATATGTGTGTATGTATGTATGTATGCATGTATGTATATGTATATATGTATGTGTGTGTATGTATGTACACACATATGTATATATGTATGTGTGTGTGTATGTATATATGTGTATGTATGTATATATGCGTGTGCGTGATGTGCAATAAGCGCACTAAAAAAAGGCTGGAAAATCTCTCTTTAGTTACACGGACAGCGAGAGACGGTTTAACGTTACAATTAATCCGTGTTGGATCGAGGGACTGTCCTCAAGGATTAGGGACAGCTGGCAGATAGAATGTTTCTCTTCTGGAAGAGAGTGAGGTTATGATGAGTCTTGTACTCCCGTGAGCCTCGCAGAATGGGGCCGCTGTCCATGGTGCTGAAGGTCTCCTAGCAGAAACATAGAATCTGCAGGACGATCGGCCCCATTCGGCCCCCGTCTAGTCTGCCCGTTCTTCCTGCCGGGCTGTGCTCTCCTGCTTGTTATCCAAATGTTCTAATTGGTGCATGATGGCGGTTGCCAGATCAGTACGCGGCGCTCATATTTAGATGACTTCATAGCCATGAATGTTGTTGATTGGTTGAGGTGAGGGCGTGTACACTGTATGTACTTATAAGTGTATGGGGTTAAGAGTGTGCGTGTACTAGTGTATGGTGTTGAAGTGAGTGCGTGTTAATGTAAGGGGTTAACACGTTTCAGTGTATGGTGTTTACATGTGTGTATGAGCACATATGTTGTTAGCGTGTTTGTGAGCACATATGGTGTTAGCGCGTGTGCACATATGATGTAAGTGTGCGAGTGCATGGTGTCAGCGTTTGTGTGTGCAAGTATAGTGTTAAGCATGAGTATCAGGATTGAACCTAGGGTAGGTGTATAATATTAGCGTGTGTGTGTGTTGGAGCAAGTTTACATGTTGGTGTGTGTAAAGTCGGGGGGGGTGTCACTAAACCTAGGTTCACCCCTGATAAGATCATGTTAACGAGGAGTTACATGTAACGTATAACAATCTGCATCAGAACCAGTTTAACCCTTATAAATAGAAATTATGCAACACGCATGGACACGCCTACTATCATGGAACAAGCGTGTTGCATGGTATTTATTTATAATGGTTAAACTGGGGGAATCCTGGTGCAGAGAGCGTTACGTACCTCTAAACGTACCCCCTCCCTCTGCTTCTACTGAAAACAGGAAGTGTGCTTAAGTACACTTCCTGTGCGTGGTCTGTAAAAGTAGGCGGGCTTAGAAGGAAAATGAGACCTCCAATTTACATTAAAACGATAATGTGTTTCTTATGTCCGTGTCATGGAATAAACCCACACGCGTGTATGAAGTGCAGGCCGTGAGTGGGCCATATACTGGTTTAAACTGGAAACCCTTAGTGAGTCCGCCCTCCAGTAGAGTTGGGACCTGAAATGCGCATTATTCTCCGCACGCTCTAGAGATCTCCTGTTAACCAGGAGGCCGTGGCATTGCATAGCCGCCATGCAGAGCCCCCGAGCGTGCGTTAATATGTTCTAATGAACACGGTACCCCGCGTGTGCACAGCACGCCTGCACGAGATACAGCCTGGAAATGGATGTTTTATTATTTAGCACAGAGTAGGAGGATCTGCCTTTCCGTGTGAGGAGGCAGCACTCGAATCCCCCGAGCAAACCCGTGTTACGAGGAGCGAGAGACTCATTAGTGACAAGAGAGCGCACACGCAGCAGGAGACCCCCGCGGGCCAGGCCGGAGGCCGTCTCTTGACATGTAATAAAAGGAGCTTACTATCTAATAAGGCGGCATTGTGTTCTTCAGTCTGTACACGCTTTATCTGTGTTCTGGGAGGGGGGTAGGGGGGATGCACACGGACGAGACCCCCTTGGAGTTCAGATTGTAATTACTAGGATGCGGTTATTAAACGTGATTCAGTGTTCTGTGGCGGCGTCCCCTCCGCGGTGAGACCGCAATCAGGGGGTAGGGGAGGAAACCCTGATGCCGGGCCCGAGAGATGGATTACCCGCAATCTCGATCGTCGCTAAAAAAAATGAGAGGTTGAATTTGAAAAAAAATTATTTAGCTTTATTTAAATAATAATCTAAATAATTTTATTTTATCTAAAAAATGTTTTTATTTATTTTTATTTAATTTGAGTATTTTTCTAATAATTTAAATAATTGTATTTCATAATAATTTAAATCATTTTATTTTTTGAAAAAAATCAGAATTTCATAATAATTTTATTTTACAAAACCAGAATAAAAACAGAATTTTGCGGTTGAACTGCCAGCGTATTCTGGTGTGCTTGGGAAAACATTTTTACTTTACTGAGAGGGTGGTAGATAAATGGAACAGCCTCCCAGTAGAAGTGGTAGAGGGTAATACAGCGAGGGGATTTAAACACGCATGGGATAGGCATACGGCTCCTGAATCTAAGACGAGACCAACGACTGAATAAGGTTTCAGTCTTTATAGCAGGAGTAGGCGGGGGCCGAAGGGGGCCGGTCTGCCGGCAGGTTCTATGTATGTTTGTGAAGCCCAGCGGTAATTGCTTTTTTGTTGTTGCCCAAACTGATCGCCGATCGGATTATCTGTCCTGGAGAACAACATGGAGTAAATCGGGGCTGTTTTGCATCGCGTCTCCTTCTCGTCGTCCTTCAGCAGCGGCAGGCGCGCTCCCGGCCCTCCGGGCTGCGAGATACAAGCCGTTTCGGATATTATTAATAATTATTTTTTTTTTAAGATCAGCCATCGCTGTCCATGCGCGGCGGAATGGCTGGGTGCCTGACATTAATGGTTCATAACAAATCACAGAATCCAAGACAGAAGCTCCACAAATTGCCTGATTATCCAATTAAAGTGGCTGTCCGCGGCGTAACAGACAGCGAGAGACGAGAATGGCTAATTCCCTCTCGGCGGCCGCGGTGGCTGGAGGGATCTACGTGCCGTCTGTTCTCCCGCAGTCTCCTAATAGACTGTCTCTCTCGGCTGCGCCATTCTATGCGCCCTGATGCTGCCACCTAATGGTGAAAATGTGCATGCGCGCTTACAATACATTTACATTCTTTGCGTTTAGGCACATCCATTCCTATTGCCCTCCTGCCCCATACAAAGTTGGTTGGGGTTAGCCACGCCCATGTATGCAACTAGTCCTGCCCACATACATGGATAACCCAGCCCCTTACAGGCATACTTGGGAACATCTAGGCTTCGGCAACCCGCTGACGTCAGTGGGCGTTCCCGCTAATGTTGTGGGACACCCCCCCAATTAAAGGGGAAATAGGCGGGGAGTGGGGCGTGTTTTTGGACCCCTCTCGTTCAACCCGGAGCTTCTTCCGGAGTCTCCGGGCGAAACCCAAGGTATGCTGATAAAGCCACTCCCCTCAAAGATAGGTAGGCGGAGCCTTTAAGTTTCCAGGTATGGTTATTTGGTTGGCCCTTCTCACCTCTCTCATTCTTCATAGCGACTGATAACTTTGCTAAGTAGCCAAGATGGCCGCTCTCAGTGGGTGAGAATATCGGAAATTATCATTTTCGGGATTGGCTGCTTCGGGAAGCCAATCAGTGTCCATGGAGGAGGGCAACTCCGTATTTTCCTTTCATTCATGGCGACCAGTTTCTTTAGAAATAATCGCAAAATTCCAAAAATGCCATTTTCCGCTCATAAAGGTAAACAATAGCGGCCGATCTCCAGAAGTATTTATTATGCGATAATATTATTATTTTATATATGACTGCGTACGTTGAGCCGTACCACAATATCACAT
This sequence comes from Spea bombifrons, assembly GCF_027358695.1. Taxonomy (NCBI): domain Eukaryota; kingdom Metazoa; phylum Chordata; class Amphibia; order Anura; family Pelobatidae; genus Spea; species Spea bombifrons. The sequence goes on from NC_071090.1 coordinate 5,440,709, forward strand.
TCTATTCATTTCGCACTTTTTAAAAAATATATATATATATATTTACTGATTAAAACATTTTTTTCCCAGTGATCTCATTTCTTCATCCGTTTTTTTTTTCTAATCAAATGCAATTTTATTTAAGAATATTGTTAAGGAATTAATGGTTTCCAATTACAAAAACAATTGTAACGAACTGAAAATTTTAATTCAATTATTTGGATTATTGCAAATAATTGCCGCAGCTTTAACCGAAAGCAACAAAAGAATAGGCAGGGAAGGGCATCGTCCACTAAACGGTTTATAAACAGTCTAACGCTACAGTCAAGTACCTGTTTATAGCTGGCATGAATTTAGGATACGCTAATCATGGCTAGGGACTTTTGTCGGAAATCCGGGATCTATGGATGTTATGCTGAAAGCTGGATGTAACCTGAAGCATATACATATATCATCAGCCGCACAAGCGGTTAACAGAGAGGTCAGCGGGGGCGCTCCGATAATTACTCCGTTTCCCGGTCTGTAAATTTCTCCCTCTGCAATTAGTAATATTATTTGCTGACAGCCTACCATTAGCCTCGGGAGTCCCCCGTTCAAAAAGCTATGATATAAAAAAAAAAAAAATACACGCAAACCGCATTGGGACGCACACGTAAAGACCGTGAGCGTGCGATTAATTACGTTGTCAGTGACGTGTCTAGTTGCCACGGCAACTAAAGCCTCTTGCGGTATGTTGAGAGGGCGCTGCGGGAGGTTAAACGGCAAAGATTGGTTACGGATCACGGCCTTGGATTTGTGTCGGTGGCTATTATTGCGTAAATATTATTATATGGTAATGGGGATGTGTGGAGCTGTTATATATATAATATATATAATTCATTATATAATATCTAATACTATATATATATATACCGTATTTACTCGATTATAAGACCCCCCCAAAAACACTGTTTTTGCTTTCGCACTCTCACACTCTCTCTCACGCGCTCTGCCAATGTCTTTATACTTTCTCTGCAGCTCCGCCTCTTCTGTTTGATTGGAGGAACGGGGAGAGGCGGTCTGTGCAGTGGCTCCGCCCTTTTGCAGAAGTACTCCAAGAGTGTAGAATATCGCGGACGGACTCGTTTCCGCAGCTCTCTGGAGAGAGAGGCAAATGCAAAGGGGGGGGGGATTCCACAGGGACCACGCAGCTATCATATGCATTAAACCCAGAATCACTTTCTTTATACATAACCCGCAATATGTATTAATATCAGGTCACTCCGACATAAACCCCAATGTTTCAGGTGTCCAGAGCGGGACAGCTGACGGGGGAGGGCATGTGACTTGAGATGGAAAGGAGATTGGCCGGCCAAGAAAATTTGGGATTGTCCGACAAAACCAGGACACTTGGGAGGTATGCTGGGTACATTGGGGAAAAAAACAGGCCATGCAGGGTTGCAATTATTTCGATGCAGCATCGCATTCCAGTTCCCGTTCATCTAGGTCAGCTTCTCACATCTGTGACAGACATAAGAAGATTTTGGGGAGGTATACCCTGCTGCGCCTTGCAAAGCATGATGGGTGATGTAGTCCGTTCGCACCGCCGACAGGCTGTCCGGGGGGGGGGGCGCGGCGGCCGTTGTAAGTGACTAAATTGAGAGGCGCTCTTGTGAATACGGGCGGCCGCTGAGAGGTGTAATTTATTCATTAGAATCACTGTTACAGCGCGTGAATGTAATTACAGAGCGAGGAGTTAAAGGGACAGCCTTCGCCGGCCTGGCGGGGTCCGTGACGACGCTGGCCAATATCCCATATAAATAATGGCCACCTGCTCTGAATCTCCGTTCTATTCTGGGACTGGGCGCCCATCTGTCAGCGTCTTGTTGAGTCGTTAAAGGAATAGGAAAACACGTTTGATATCCTATTACACTTCATAATGATTCTGTATCTGCCTTCAAATACCACCTTTTGCCGCATAACCCAGCTTTCATTCGATTGAAACGTCCCTTACCCTTAAACCAAATATATCCAAAACTGATTAAAGAACAAAAAAAGGTAGTTTTGATTAAAAGTAATTAAAAAAAGTGAAAAAAACACACACGTATCCAGGTTATCAGTAACATACATGAAGGAATGATACATTAGTAACGCAAGGGAATTAGATATTCCTAAATAGGAATGACAGATGGATAAGTGTGTGTGAATGAAGGGTGCTGTTAATGTTACTGAATTAGCATGCATTGGGAGTAGACCCTATTATGTCTGACCAATGTCATCTTTTATTAGTATTGATATAGGAAGCAATGCATCCTGGGCTGATCAAGAATATCTGGCACAGACCTTTATGTCTTATAGACACAAATCGAATGAATGTGCGGATGTTCATCATGGGACCTTCAGTTTTATGGAGTACTTTTATAGAATGTACAGAATGAAAAATAGGCATAGTTTTGGTGGCAGAGGTGGGAGTCATAAAACATGAATTCTCCTGCTATCGCTTTGTTTAGTCTCATTCTTTGACTTTTTTCCTCTCTGACTATTTTTTTTCCAGGAATGAGACAGTTTTACATCAGTTCTGTTGTCCTGTTGCCGACGCTGAACAGAAGCCATCTCCGCCAAGGTGAGATAAATGCTCTATGCTTGCTCTGTAGGAGCTGTTATTGTCCTGCATGGTAATAAAAGGGGTAGTTTAAATGCCCCCCCCCCGGTGAAGACTGGATATTAAAGCATTTCATAAGTACTGTAATATTACATTTATATAGCGCCAGCAGGTTCTGTAGCGCTGTAACAGGGGACAGTCAAAATATCAAACTAAGACAGTTTAAAACAACAGTAACGTATTTTAATAAATTTTTATGTTCCGGATTTAATATTCGTGACTTTGTAGAATTAATCCTCTTACCCGATGAAAACATACGTTTTGGCTTCCTGAAGGAAATCATCAGCAGCAGGTTAGCATTAAACCTTTTTTTTTTTTTACGCATGAATGAGAGATGGAGGTCTCATTATACCACCTAAAAATCCTCTGCCAGTTATAATACAAGGGTACGGGGGCTCATGTTCATATCGTGTGATTTGTTTTTTATACATTCTTTATGAATATGAATTAAAAAAATTATTCATCTACATTATCCTTTCTACACAACACAGCATTACTTAGGAATCCCACATGCTCACACGCTATGGAGGCATGTTCCATTCCCACACACTATAGAGGCATGTTCCATTCCTACACATCATGGAGAATCGGAGACATGTTCCTTTCTTATGCATTATGCAAGCTCGATCCATTTTTACATATTATGGAGGAATGCTCTGTTATGAAAGCATGTTTCATTCCCACACATGGAGATGTGTATCATTTTAACACATTATGGAGATACAGTCAGTTTCAACACATTATGGAGGCATGTTTCATTCCCACACATTACATGAAGGAATATTTTGATCTCGCACATTATAGAAGCCTGTTTCATTCCCACACATTATGGAAGGATGTTCCATTCTTGCACTTTATGGAAGCATGTTCCATTCACACACATTTTGGAAGCATGTACCATTCAAACACATTATGAAAGCATGTTTCATTCACACACATTATGGCATGTTTCATTTATGGCATGTTTCATTCACACACATTACATGGAGGAATATTTTGTTCTTGCACATTATAGAAGCCTGTTTCATTCCCACACATTATGGAAGGATGTTCCATTCTTGCACTTTATGGAAGCATGTTCCATTCACACACATTTTGGAAGCATGTACCATTCAAACACATTATGAAAGCATGTTTCATTCACACACATTATGGCATGTTTCATTTATGGCATGTTTCATTCACACACATTACATGGAGGAATATTCCTCCATGTAATTGAATATTCCTACACATTATTGAAGTATGTTCAATTCACACATATTATGGAAGTATGTTCCATTCTCACACATTTTGGAAATACATTCCATTTACACGCATTATGGATGCATGTTTCCTTGCCACATATTATGAACACATCAAACTCATTCACATTAAAACGTTGACAATGGGGGTTGGAAAAATAGAAGTCCTGCTTAATGGGGAAAAATGGGGGATTTAGATAAGAAACTTTTGCCAATGGGGTGAAATAAGACATGGGGTGAGAAGGGGGGGGGTTGGAAGCAGACAAACAGTGGTGGAAATCAGCGTTTGGTTCTCACAGTAACTGTTACAATGTTAATTAGTTTGGAAGGCGATACAGGCTCAGCGTGTCCGTCTGTTTCAAAATGTTTTTATATCTTTATCCAGATGAAGGAGAAATGACATTCATTCTAATTATACCTCAAACGGGGTAAAACAATCCTTCTCAGCACTGCCTGGAATCAGATCTTTCCTGGATCAACACTACTTACACTATATATATTCGCTATATGTAATCAGACCCCGTTTTTCCTGCTGTAAAGACTCAATCCTTAATCAGTTGTTGGTCTCTTCTTAGATTCAGGAGCCATATGCTTATTCCATGTATGTTTAATTTCCCTCACTGTATTAACACCTACCACTTCTCCCGGGTGGCTGTTCCACTTATCCACCACACTCTCAGTAAAGTAAAACTCCTGACATTACAAATAACTTGACACCTCGGGGTGGTAGATGAAGGGTTAATGTGTAATAAACTGCTCTCTGAGCCCAATGCCCTGCTTGATAAAACAGTATTTCCCCCCACTTATGTATCACGTAATCAACCTGAAAAGGCTGCAGTGATGATGCAGTAAGAACCCTCCAGGGGGCATCGGAAGCACCTGGAGATAAGCCGGGGCGGGGGGGGGGGGATGGGGGGAGACCCCAGGGGAGAGGGCTGAGTGACAGCAGCTTGTTTTTACATATAATTTATAGGTCATCAGTGACAAAATTATTACATTTACCATGATTGCTTTTATATATAATTAAATGCACACTACAGCTCAAAAGTTTGGGGTCACTGTTTTTATGGAATGCAAAGACATTTCTGGCTGTCACATAATTTGCAAAAGGGTTTCTAACCATCAGTCAGCCTTTTAAACTTAAACTTGGATCAGCGAACACAACGTACCATTGGAACACAGGAGTGATGGGAGTGATAAAGGGCCATTGGAACACAGGAGTGATGGGAGTGATAAAGGGCCATTGGAACACAGGAGTGATGGGAGTGATAAAGGGCCATTGGAGCACAGGAGTGATGGGAGTGATAAAGGGCCATTGGAACACAGGAGTGATGGGAGTGATAAAGGGCCATTGGAACACAGGAGTGATGGGAGTGATAAAAGGGCCTCTGTATGCCAAGAAGATATTCCATTAAAAATCAGCCGTTTCCAGCTACAATAGTCATTTACAACATTAACCCCGTCTGCGTTGGATTTCTGATCCATTTCATGTTATTTTAATGGACAAAATTTGCAAAAAACAAGGACATTCTCATATGACCCCAAACCTTTGAAGGGTAGTGTAAAGGGTTAAATCCTCTGCTATAGATACGTGCTGGCAGGTATGGGAATGAGTATGTAAATCCCTCCAGTAATCTCATTAATATGCGTGAGTGATTCACCTCGATACATAATTTCTACTCTGGTGACCCGCTTGCAAAAAAACTGTGCATTTATTAAGTCAAGCCGGGGTATCATGGTGTCCTTCCAGGGTTTGCCTCTTTTGTGCAGACGCATTTCGCCCCAGGAGGTCATCAGACTTTAACATGTGTAATATATGCCAGCTGGCGGATATATGACGGCTCTTGCTGTTACAGCTTTGCAGATAAATCCTCTGATCGGCCGCTACTTCCTAAATCATAGCGAGCTTGAGGTCCAGCTGGTAGCCATGGGCTGAGGGATCTTATTTCTTAATGGAGAAGATCTCAGGGAGGTCTCGAGGAGCTGCCTAAACATATTTTAAGGCTAAAACTGTCTTTTCGCGGACGTGGAATTAGACAGTCGTTAGGTGATGTTCATGGAGAAGTAGCAACTGGATGACTTGTTGGTAACTAGAGAGCTGGATACATGTAACAAACTAGAGAGGCGGCACCTAAACCGTCGAGTGTTGAGTCAGGTCCAAAGTCACCTTGGAGAGGTTCCACTAGAAGAAGATCTGGTCTTTAAAATCATTGGTGAATACCCTGACATATAGCTAATGGTCTTGAGGTTCTTCTTCTCTTAACGAGTAGAACTCCTCATTGGGTTCTCGTATGGTCAGGGTGGAGATCTTTAGAAACGTTCCTCCAAGTAGGTTCCTGACTCTTTGTCCTGGTCCAGACAAACAGCAGCATGTTGGAGGTTGCACGCTGTGAGGGCACATGGTGTTATTCTACTTTCTTCTGTGAACCCCACCTAACATGCTGCTGTTTGTCATTGTACAGGCCCCGACACTGAAGTGTCCCGCAGCGGATCCCCACATCCAGGGAAGAGTCATTTCAGGAGAGCCCCCAGGCGTGTGTGAGCGGAGCATCGTGTCAAGGCATCTGCTCACACAGCCACCAAGCCCCCTCCCTCCAGGATCAGGACCCTCTGCTCTGGGCAGCAGAGCATGCAATTGACAGCATAGCCTTCAGCGCGCCACCATACCGTGCAATGCATTATTATACTGTGCAGAGTACACTGATACTGTGCAGAGCATTTTAATTCTGTGCCGAGCTTCCGCCATATTGTCCAGAACACTGTAATGCTGTCCAGAACGTTCTAATGATGTCTAGGACATTCCAATGCTGTCAAGAACATTCTAATGCTGTCCATGACATGATGTCTAGCAGAGTCTAATGGTTTCCAGAACACTCTAACACTGTCTAGGACACTCCAATACTATCCAGAACATTCTAATACTGTCTAGAAGAGTCTCATGGTGTCCAGAACATGATATCGCTGTCCAGGTCATTCTACTGCCTGTTCCGAGTGGTTTACATCTGTGTAGAAACGGGTGACCTCTAGTCTAGACCACCAGCCCATGTGGACATCTATTCCTAAACGCAGTCCATGCATCATTAGAATCGTAGTCCACGGCAGCCGGATTACTAGAGGAGACATTCCCCGGCAGAGCGTCGCGGCATCGCGCAGAGCATCGCATAGCCATACAGAGCAGAGCAGGGCAGGACAGTTTGAATTATCTCAGGTTTGTCCTGCGTCCTGCACGGTTTCTCAGGTCAATGTTGACTCAGGTTCTAGATTAACCCTTCGCTGGAGGTGCCCTTTCTGCCTCACGTGTCTCTGCACACGCTGGCTCCTGGCATTATACGTGGGCTTTGGTGTTCTTTTATATGTAGTTGTGGATCCACGTATGGTTGGGGGAGAAGTTGGTGCCAACTAGTGACCCATACAGATATCTACTATGAATTCTCACGGGCCGTCTCGTCTTCCTAGATCACGCCATACATTCTTCCTGCTGTAAAGACCTTCATCAGTCATTGGTCTCATCTTAGATTCAGGAGCCAAATGCCTATCCCATGCAATAACATCTACCACCTCTGCTGGGAGGCTGCTCCATGTATCTACCACTCGCTCAGTAAAGTTAAACTTCCTTACATAATATTTAACGAATGAAGGAAGGTACCCGCAGACAGCATTGGACCTGCTTACATTTTGCCCTCTTAATCTGGATTCTCTCCAGGGCTCCCCCTAGGGGTAGAAGTGTCCTAGAGGATCCATATCGCTGGTGCCCCTTCCTGCCTGCACTCAGTAATACCCACTTTGACATGTTCATATCCAGCACAGAGTTCCTTCCGTTTACCTAGCACCCCCATCACCCTCAGCCAGTCCGTATGGGACTGAAAGTTGTCATATTTATGCCCCTTGCTGGCTGAGAGTTTTCGGGGGGATTATAATAATAAAGCCTGCGGATGACCGGTAAGAGAATATGGCTGGGATTTATAGGAGTAGGAAGTTCTGGCTATGTGAAGCTGGGATGGAAAGCCACGGGACATCTAGACGGCTGATGGTGCTGGGAGTGATATATGTTGGGAGAAAGATGGCAACCCGACGCCGTTAAGGATGACGAGAGAGTGACTGAGGATAATAGGAATGAGAAGGGAACGGCGTCCCTGGCTTTCTTCATGTAATATATTTGGGGAGATTCTGGTTGGCTGAGAGTGATGAGGGTATGTGGTGAAGGTGCTGGCTAGTTTAGGGCAATAGGGCTGGTGGTCCAAACCAGCTGGAGGCCTGAAGCTCCCCGACATTTTACAAATTGTGTGGCTAATCTGATGCCCGCCTCTGGGCAGCAATAACGGATTTTGTGTATGCATGGAGCAATATACTCTGTATCCTCCTGTATGTGTAACTATATATATCTATATATACATGTATATACACGGTATATATGTATATGTATATATGTATCAGTATATGTAATAAAGCTCTTCTTGCACCTGATTATTTGCTCATGTGTAAATGCAACAATCTTAGTGTAACCGTACTTGTGGATTTTTGTGTCTTCGTAAGTTGTGTTGTGATGTGTCTCACACCGACGCACGACATTATCCAAGATGGACGAGCTTGCGCGTCTCTGTGCCGGTGTCGGAGGTTTGCCGGGGGGGGGGGGGTCGCAGCATCTGCTTGGATGGGAGATTTCTGCGTGTTAAGCTTCCAAAATGAACCCGTCACCTGTATTAAGCATCACGCTGCTCGGCAGAGCATGTACCCGGCCCTATATATAGAACTCCTTACGGAAGCGCGGCACGCCAGCCTGGAAACAACGCAAACTTCTTTCATTTAATGCCGAAAATATTTTTTGTGGCTGCAGATTGTGGGGATTTGGGGATTCTTAGAATTTAGATATATATATATATATATATATATATATATATATATATATATATATATATATACACAGTATATATATATGCAATATATATATATATGTGTGTATATATATATATATTATGTCAGGTCAGGTAATTTTTTTTATATAAAAAAGGTAAAATGCACTGCAGAAATGATATAAAGAATATAAATAAAATATTAATATAAGAAAATAATAATAATAATTATTAATGATAATAACGATAATAATAACAATAATAATAATAATAGCAGCCACGGGCCGTTAAGATAAAGCTCAGCTTGCTCAATTAAAATGCAAGGATCGGTGAGGCAAATAATTTACTCTTCGCTGGCTACTAAAATTCATGGCTGCCCCTTTAAAATAATCCGGAAGCAACTAATTGAAGGGGATGTGAACTCAGCACAAATACTGTTTGGAAGTTAAACAGAGACATAAGAACATGATAATTGGTGTTTTCTGCATTTTAATATGTTTTGTAGCAGTTAAATAATAATAAAATAGGTGATAACTATTCACCCCCCCCCCCGCTATTAGAATGGTACGTTCTGTTTGCGTGACACTTAGTGGGCTTAACCTGTATTGGAGTGCTGCTTAGCAATATGTAACATGTATCGGTGCCAGTATGATCACTGTGAGTGCCAGAGGGGGGTCATTTAATATATTTCTCGCCCCTTTGGGGTTTGCAGAGGCACGGACCACGGCATGTTTAACGCATTAATGGCTGTGGTCACCTCTGCTTGGATCTCATAGAACCTTAGACTCTGACGGCAGATCGGCCTTAATCAGTCGTTGGTCTCGTCTTAGATTCAGGATCCATATGCCTACCCCATGTATGTCTAAACCTACTCGCTGTATTAGCCTCTACCACTTCTGCTGGTAGGCTGTTCCACCTATCTACCGCCCTCTCGGTAAAGTAAAACTTATTTTCCCAGAGGATTAACAAGAAGATAGAGATCATTCTAAGTGCAAAATCATTCTAAAGGAACACGTTCCATGCAGTTGTATTCACCTCTCTCTCTGTGTTTATCCTCCCGATCCCAGTAACACTCTTCATTGTTGTGTACATTGTTGTGTACATTGTTGTGTACATTGTTTGCGTTTATTCATGTATCCAACATTTGCTTTTAACGTACATTTACGTGCAATCTGTATACATCTAAGTGTATCTGTAACATGTGTACTTGTAGCAATGTCTGTATATCCACATACGTGTAAGATGTCACTATTGCATGTTCGTGTTTACATATGTATCTTCCAATAAATGACGTGTACTCATGAAGTCTCCATGTGTACCTCCACGAGTAGGGCATGCTATGAAAGTCAATATGCCTTGTATGTACCGCTTAGTGTGAACCTACAATGTATTCTTACAAGTATGTCCTGGGTATATCAGCACATAGGGAACTACATGCTTTTAACATGTATGTGTATGTGATGTGTCATTACAGGCATGCTTACGTGAACGTTCCCATAGTCATACCTGGGAATCTAAAGGCGCTGACCCAAGAGACCCTTGAAATATTAACCCTTTCATCGCCCACCGTGAAGATTCTATGTAGGGACTCCACCTTGACCTTGGCTTGTCATTGTTTAATCATACGCTGAACGGAGTCACCTCTATTCAAGCAGGGATATCAACAATAACGTACTGGTAGCAGAAGCACCAACTGGGAGTCATCATTACATCAGATTCTGCATCAGTTAGATATTCTGCCCTGACTGAAATGCCCCCCCGCTACTGCCACCTGTTGATAGGTATATGATATTACAGCCTTAATGGGGTTTCTCATCAATAAAGGATCTATATTATCAGACGAGCCGCCATGTCTACCATAAGGACAGGGTACAATTTTTTTTCTCTTCTTTTTTAGTAACATTTTGTCTAACCCTTTATGTGTCTTAAGGCTACATAAGGACATAAGGGCAGTCTATATACATATATATATATATATATATACATATATATCATTCCCATTTAACACTCTCAGTTCATGCAGACATTGTGTGATTGTTAAAATGTTGCTAGAAGATCTCTACACCCCCCCCTTCTGTCCTCCAGACCGCAGCGCTTCTACCTTCCGCCTCACTGCTCCGTCAGCAAATCCTTCTCATCCCGATCTGCCCGGGGCACAAGAAAGCGGTTTATCTACCCCCTCCCCTCTGCCCCCTTTCTGCCCACCTCCCCGTTTGCCCCGAGGCTCAGGAATGTAACGCTAATGCGGGGTGCCAGCTGCTCAGCTGCGTACAGCGCTGTGTACAGGGTGCCAAGCTCGGCCTGCCTCGGCTATTAAGACTTTGACAAACTCTTCTGCGAATAAACGTGCTCTACAAGCCATACACGGGCTAGGCCATGGTGTTCAAAGTGTTAATCGGGTTTTTTATACAGGAGCACTGGGGATGATCTCTGGGGTATACGGTGGAAGTATGTTTCTGTGCATGTGTGGAAGTGTGGAAGTATGTTACTGTGTGTTAGTGTGTGTGTGTGAGTATGTTACTGTGAGTGTTAGTGTGTGTGTGTGAGTATGTTACTGTGAGTGTTAGTGTGTGTGTGTGAGTATGTTACTGTGCATGTGTGGAAGTGTGGAAGTATGTTACTGTGTGTTTGTGTGTGTGAGTATGTTACTGTGAGTGTTAGTGTGTGTGTGTGAGTATGTTACTGTGAGTGTTAGTGTGTGTGTGTGAGTATGTTACTGTGAGTGTTAGTGTGTGTGTGAGTATGTTACTGTGCATGTGTGGAAGTGTGGAAGTATGTTACTGTGTGTTAGTGTGTGTGAGTATGTTACTGTGAGTGTTAGTGTGTGTGTGTGAGTATGTTGCTGTGTGTGTTAGTGTGTATGCGAGTATGTTACTGTGAGTGTTAGTGTGTGAGTATGTTACTGTGAGTGTTAGTGTGTGTGTGTGTGAGTGTGTTGCTGTGTGTGTTAGTGTGTGAGTATGTTGCTGTGCGTGTTAGTGTGTGTGTGAGTGTGTTACTGTGAGTGTTAGTGTGTGAGTGTGTTGCTGTGTGTGTTAGTGTGTGTGGGAGTATGTCACTGTGAGTGTTAGTGTGTGAGTATGTTGATGTGTGTGTTAGTGTGTGTGTGAGTATGTTACTGTGAGTGTTAGTGTGTGTGTGTGAGTATGTTGCTGTGTGTGTTAGTGTGTGTGCGAGTATGTTACTGTGAGTGTTAGTGTGTGAGTATGTTGCTGTGTGTTAGTGTGTGTGAGTATGTTACTGTGAGTGTTAGTGTGTGTGTGTGAGTGTGTTGCTGTGTGTGTTATTGTGTGAGTATGTTGCTGTGTGTGTTAGTGTGTGAGTATGTTGCTGTGTGTGTTAGTGTGTGAGTATGTTGCTGTGTGTGTTAGTGTGTGTGTGTGAGTATGTTACTGTGAGTGTTAGTGTGTGAGAATGTTGCTGTGTGTGTTAGTGTGTGTGTGAGTATGTTACTGTGAGTGTTAGTGTGTGTGTTGCTGTGTGTGTTAGTGTGTGAGTATGTTACTGTGAGTGTTACTGTGTGAGTGTGTTGCTGTGTGTATTAGTGTGTGTGTGTGAGTGTGTTACTGTGAGTGTTAGTGTGTGAGTGTGTTGCTGTGTGTGTTAGTGTGTGAGTATGTTGCTGTGTCTGGGGCCGGCTGGGTCTGATCAGATTATGTGCTTCATGTATATTTCATGCAGCCCCTTATTCCCCCCCGGTATCTCCCATCCCTTTACGTTTCCAGCTAGTGATTGTCTCTAAATACATTTCTAGAACAGGAGGTTAATCCGCGTGCCTCTGTATGAATAATGACACTCTTCCCGTCCCCTGGGGGGCCTGGGGGCCGCGTATCGTCTCCCCATGTGATTTCGCGCTTAGCGCTGTGTTTGATTGGTAGTAGCCATGCGTGTCTGACCCGTTTGACTTTTCCATGCGCCGCTGGGAGATGTTTTCGTCTTCCCAGATAACACATTAACTCGTGAATCCGAGTCTGTCTTTATTCAGGGCGCCCCGAAGACCCAACGACAAAACACGATGGGTTCTAAATTTCCAGATGGCGGGTTTATTAAATATAAAATATTCAGGCCGATCGTCCTACGCAGAGGGCAAAGAACGCGCTTAATCAGCTTATCCGAGTCGCCGGCTTTAATAAAAAAGAAAAAAGAAAAGGTTTATGGAATAAGGGGGTTCCGAAATGGTAAACAGCTCACGGCCCTCTGTCAACAAAAGAGGAAAATAAAGGTTACAATGTAACAGTTTAATTCATTTTTATTTATTATTTTTTATTATGAATTAAATGTAGCCGTCGGCAGATGTCTAATTTATTGAGGGTTCTAAGCAGTCAAAGGGCTTAGCGCGGTCTAGAACGCTCAAAAGTCCCATCTAGGGTCAACTCCAGAAGATGCAGGTTCTAAAAGGTTCTTTAGCATGAAGAACGTGTCCTGTTTTGTCTTCCATGATGGTCTCTTGCTGGGTTTGGTCCAATCGAACCCGAAAAAAGACAGGGTTGTAGGGTCAGAGAGCCTTAGATGGAACGGAAGGAGGTTTTACTTTACCGAGAGGGTGGTAGAGAAGTGGAACAGCCTTCCAGCAGACGCGATAGAGGTTATTACGGTGAGGGAATTTAAACACGCATGGAATAGGTAGAAGGCTATCCTGAAAAAAGACAGAGACGAGGACCAAATAAGGTTTTTTTACAGCAGGAATAATGGCGGACCAGATGAGCTGAATGGTTCTTACCTGCTGTCAAGATGTTTCTATACTTTTAGTAAAGAGCTTCTGGCACTAAATGTAAATTGCTTTCGGACTCCCTACAAATATACAGTTTTTTTTAATTGATGTATCCATGACAACCGATTGTATTTCTGCGTTATTGATGAACATGTGTTTCTGTTTTCCGCTCATGTAGTTACCCTTGCAGTCTTTGCACGCTGGGCTTTTATGCTACATTCTAGCCGTCCCCACCGGTACTCCGTAGGGTAACGGACTTAATTGATAGCAGCTGGTTACGTCCATTCTGTATCCAAACACAAAAAAAACAATATAAAATGGTTTGTGTAACGTACTCACTCCCGTTCTACACCTCTGCGTGTTTATTTAACGGGGTATACGGTGCATCCATCTTTATTCCGCAGCGATGAGTCTGCACAGAAGAGCTTGCTGTGCGCAGCCTGGGATGTGCAAGACCCGATGCGGCAGACAGGGGGCAGCACGAAGCTTCCCGGAGAGGAAGAGTCCCTGAGCAAGTCGATCCTGCACCATACGGGGTCTCCAATGAGAGTGCAACGGGGGAAGAATGCAGCCACCTGCTCTCACGGCACCAGCAACACGGATTACGAGCTGTCCATGGACCTCAAGAACAAGCAGGTAGCAGCTAAATCCCTCGGGAATGACCAGGTGGCTGGTGGGTAAGGCCAGCAGTTAGGATGGAGGCTTCAGAAGATGAAGCGAAGGGAATGCATGGGAAATAAGCAATGGCGGACAACGGGGCATTATCATGACAAAGTAGAATCACAGCTGTGGTGGGATCATGGTGGAGACATGGAGTCGGGGTAGGGCTTTGGTAAGGAGTTGGGTCATGGTGAGAACAAAGCAGGTCAGAGTAAGTATTTGGAGTAATACACGTGACTTAGGCAAGGTGAGGAAGGAATTACAGCAACAATAGGGGTTACGATAGGGCGTAAAAAATTGGCATTATAGGTCATGCTGATGAGAACACGGCAGAATCAGATGACCAAGTCAACAGAAGGAGAAAACCTGATGAAGGCATCTATATGGAACGTCCACAGTAAGAATGGTAATTTAGGTCTTGAAAAGGTCAGAGCTTTCTCACAATATTGCTTGGGTCATGGCAAAAAAACCCAGAACTCACAGAAGAGCAGGGTCGTAGAAGTGTGGAGGCCACCTTGAGACAATGTAGGGTCATGGTAAGAAATCATGTGCTGAGGTGAAGTTAAGGACAACATGGGGTCATTATAAGGAAAAATAAAGAACGTGTTGCAGTTATACAAGAGCTGGGTCATGGAGGTTTATCTCTGTTAGGAAAACATCCATAGCAAGGAACTTCTACAATTACACCGTTTCTAAAATCCTTATTTTCCATGGAAAGTACCTAGAGCAGCCTAGAACTATTTGGAAAGTCCTAAAACAAAATTAGTAAATCATTATGAAAAAAATCTATTTGTTTTTATTGTATTTTGTATTGGAAATGAGCATCTCAAGTTTATGTTGTATTTTTATCGCAGATCGAAATGCTTGAGCACAAATATGGAGGCCATCTGGTCTCCAGACGAGCAGCCTGCACAATCCAGACAGCCTTCCGCCAGTACCAGCTCAGCAAGAACTTTGAAAAGATACGAGACTCTCTGCTGCAAAGCCGCCTGCCGAGACGTATCTCTTTACGGAAGGTACGAGTACATAACACAGAGAACTTCCCACCTGCCGAGAAGGCGCTATTGGAGAGTTACAATCTGATGGGTATTCCGCTGGTCAGATCTCCATCACTTCCAGCTACCATCAGTGGAGCATTAACCGAGCTTGAAGACTCCTTCACCGAGCAGGTACAGTCACTGGCCAAATCAATTGATGATGCCCTTAGCACCTGGAGCTTAAAGACCATGTGCGCCTTCCCAGAGGCAGGAGCCTACCAGATCCGGGAGACCTTCATGCAGCAGAACCCAGAACTGGAACAAGTCAAACTGGAACAGAGAGACAACGAGGAATCGCAGCTTGGGACACTTCCAAAGAGTAGTAGTACATTGATGATGGCTTTCAGAGATGTCACCGTTCAGATAGACAATAACAACATATCCGTCTCATCGTCCACTTCTCTCTCTATGGCCAACTGCCTCGCCGGATCTCAGACCACCAAATCTGAAGAGGACAGGGTTTGTGGGGACACATCCTCAGAGCTTACATCTCAGGAGACTTCTACTCATGATATGAATGCTGTGCAGAACTCCTTCCCTGAAGTGAATGGAGATGGGATAGGGAAAGAGTTGGTAGGACCAGTGCCCACCGAGACAGAACCAGCAGACCTCTCGGAGCAGTTGAGCAGCAGTAGCACATCCACCTCTGCCAAGTCTGTATCTGAGGTTTCATCCAAGGAGGCCTTGCAAGCCATGATCCTCAGCCTCCCCCGGTATTACTGCGAGAATCCAGCTAGTTGCCGTTCGCCTACCCTCTCCACCGATACGATGAGGAAGAGACTCTACCGCATTGGTCTGAACCTCTTCAACGTGTGAGGAACGGGATGGGGGGACGGGACGTCTTCTTTTGGGAGTATTTAGAAAGAACATATAGGGAGTTTTTACTGTTTAATTGTAAAATTAATCAACACTGGCATTTCAGTCATGGTGCAGAGTATGTATTTTCGAAGGAAAGTCCATGTGGCATACGGACAGTTAACCCAAAATAATGATAATTAATAAATAAATCCTTTTTCGTCATCGTCCACGAAAATAAAAAAATAAAATTAAGGGCAGCATGGGGATGCTGTTAGTATCTGACAGGTATCTACTGGAGGTATATATGATAATTTCTGCAGTAGTCCTGACATTGTTTCCATTTTTTGCAGTAATCCCGACAAGGGGATCCAGTTCCTTATCTCTCGCGGTTTTATCCCAGACACCCCGATTGGGGTGGCTCATTTCCTTTTACAGCGGAAGGGACTAAGCCGTCAAATGATTGGGGAGTTCCTGGGGAACAGCAAGAAGCAGTTCAACCGCGATGTACTTGAGTGAGTGACCATCAACATGTTTCCACCCCAAAGAGCCCCATAACACCTTTTTACATGTAATATCATTGACCGTTTTGGGGTAACTTTTCCCTTTTAAGAATTAAAAACCAGCAAAAACTATGTCATAAGAGGTTCCTTCAACAACTACTTATTCAACTTTGTTGAAGCTGCGTGGTGGACGAGATGGATTTCTCGAACATGGAGCTTGATGAAGCTCTGCGAAAATTCCAGGCGCACATCCGAGTCCAGGGAGAGGCACAGAAAGTGGAACGTTTGATCGAAGCATTTAGGTGAGGCTAATGTGGCGTGTGTCGCGTGTACCTGTGTTTTCTGCGGACATGCCTGCTTTAACGGTATCCCACTCTATGTTTCCATGTTCTGTGCGACCCGTGGCTTTTCCGCGCAGTCAGCGTTACTGTATGTGTAACCCAGACATTGTGCAGCAGTTCCACAATCCGGACACGATCTTCATCTTGGCGTTTGCCGTGATCCTTCTGAACACGGACATGTACAGTCCGAGCATCAAGCCGGACCGCAAGATGATGCTGGAGGATTTTATCCGAAACCTGCGAGGTCAGAGCCATAAGGATCGTATGTAGGGGGGTTTAGGGCTCCATGGGGAGTCTGTCTATAAGGGGAAAATGGTTATGAAGTGTGCGTTAGTAGAGACGTCTTAACTGTTACTCGCTTGTGTCTCGCAGGGGTGGACGACGGAGCTGACATCCCTCGGGAAATGGTAGTCGGGATTTATGAGCGTATCCAGCAGAAGGAGTTGAAATCAAACGAGGATCATGTGACCTACGTGACTAAAGTGGAGAAATCAATTATGGGAATGAAAAGTGTGAGTCCTTCATTTTTTAGTGGATGGTCAGCTGAACTGGGGGTATTCAGGCGGAATATCATGGTTCAGATAGCATACATATGATTGGCTGCTTCTTATCCCAATTATTTCAATGGGAGGTCTACTGAGCATGTGCAAGAAGCATACTGAGATATGCTTCCTGGTTTCAAGAGAGGCAGCTGGGGCGGAGTTAAATAAGCCAGAAGTCTCATTTTCTAGCTCCAGTAACTATAGAATCTCTGCGCTGATATGTATTCATTAAAAAAATAAATGTAGGCAATAAATGCAATAAAGGCAATAAATGTATTTTTTAAAACAACCTGTGTTCCTATCTGAAGTCTCATTGGACTTAAAATAGAACAATCATAAGAAAACATTTATTAGTTGCTATAGTGATTGTATCTCATTACATTCTGGCATCAGAATTGGCCTTTATACAAAAAATATCAATTTATTGATATAAAAATAAGTGAAAAACCACATAACATTGTATAGCACACTTAATATTCAGCTACTCCCGCAGTTAGATGTTATAAAGCTCTTTAAGTCGAAGGGTGAAGAGCTTTGGATTCATTAACTATGATTCTAAACGCGTTTGGTCTTGCTTCCTTCCAGGTTCTGTCCGTCCCCCACCGACGGCTGGTTTGCTGCAGTCGACTTTTTGAGGTGACGGACGTGAACAAGGTCCAGAAACAGGCAGCTCATCAGAGAGAGGTCTTCTTGTTCAACGACTTACTCCTGGTGAGTGGAGCCTGATAGTACAGCGTCTTAGTGGGGATCACTTGGAGGCATTTCCCAACTCATACATCCAAAGGTGTCCTCCCGAAACTGGTGGGACTGCTTCCAACCTCCAAACAAGTTCCTCACCCTTAGAAGAAACAGTACCAATGTCCAAATAGTGGAATCGGTCATGAAGTAACCATTGATCTCCACAATTCAATGGAGAAGAAGATTAATAAACGGTGCCTAGTGATCTCTTCTCTTTCTCTACAGATCTTAAAACTTTGTCCCAAGAAGAAGACATCTTCAACCTACACGTTCTGCCGGGCGGTACCGCTGCTTGGGATGCAGTTTCACCTCTTTGAGAATGAGTGTGAGTTTGCCATGTGACTTAAATCCCAAGGAACGTAGGCTCTGTAGGTAGCCTGGACTTTTGCAACGACAATATTAGAATTCTTCCTACTGAGTTTATCAGGAAAAAGATCTCTTTCTCGAGCCTCATTCAGAAAGCATTATTCCCCGAACAATGCCTGTAGAAAGAGCGTCGGGTGGAATTGTCTTCACAACGTGTGATACGACAGCACTACTATTTATACGGCGTTTTTATTCATAGAATTCAGCGCCGCTATACAATTGAATAATTTAAAATAAAGTACGCGGGGATTTGCCTTTTTTTTTTTAAATTGTCACCTGAAAGGTCCGTAGTCACCATCTGTAAAGCGCATTATATTTCATGTTATTATCCAGTATTATTTACTTTTTTTCTCTTTGGCTTTCAATTTAACCCCTTAAGGACAATGGGCGGTCCCTAAACCCATTGAAAACAATGCATTTTGAGCCCGTACATGTATGGGCTTTGTCATTAAGGGGTTAAAGGAGATGTAGCAAAAATGTGGATCTCCACTAGTTTTAGAACCGTAAGTCCTTTCTCTGCTTTGAAGGACTTGATTAGGAAGCTTGATTGTTGTTGATCTTTAATATCTCTGGGGTGCATTCTCCTTACTCTCATGTATTTGCCCCCCCAGATTACCCTCATGGGATCACACTGGTCAGCCCTCTCTCCGGTTCCGACAAAAGGCTGGTTTTGCACTTTTGTGCCCTGGGAGCCGAGGAACTACAGAAATTCTTAGACGATCTGAAGGAATCTATTTGCGAAGTGACCGAGATGGAACAGATACGCATTGAATGTAAGCCTTTTTGTATGTTTTGTACAAAAATAAAGTGAATTATAGATATTTAGATATATAAAGTGAATATAAATAGCTGCCAGCACTTAACACTTAACCCCTATGTGACAGTAAAACAAACAAAAGATAAAGTGCAGCGCTCCGTTTGTAATAACTCTATATTAATAGCGTTACGCAGTTTTGTATTATATACAATTGAACATGTCCGTCCTTACAAAATAACACCCATCGTGCATAAAAAAAATAAAAATAAAAAAAAATAAAAAAAAGAGAAAAACCACAGGTATACTTAGATTCAGATCACAAATCACAGGTGATGTCTTCTATGAGACCCTCAGCAGGTTTACATGAAAAATGAAAGAAACGTATAGATAATAGTATAATATATATCATTAACCCCCCTATACGATTTGTACTCACAATCTTTTGAGCGACCGAGTTTGCTCAAACCGTAGGGCGTCTGTATAGGAATATCATGGGATCCAATAGGATATCTGTTTCTGGAGAGCAGCCGCTTGCGGTGTTCCACTCAACGTTGTCGTTCCTCAATGAGCATCAGCTCAAGATATACAGGAGGTCGAAATGAAGAGGAGGATTTTATTCAAAAATAACAATTTATTAATAGTAAAAGTTAAAAAAAAACCGACATGCTCGCAACAAGCAAACAGAGTTCCATGCTTTGCCTGTGTAGTTTGTGCTACTTCCGGGTGGGCGTGTCATAATGCAAATTAGCAACACGCCCACCTGGAAGCAGCACACACATATGTGTTTTTTTTTTTGTTTTTATTTCTCTTTTCTTTATGCACGATGGGTGTTATTTTGTAAGGACGGACATGTTCAATTGTATATAATACAAAACTGCATAACACTATTAATATAGAGTTATTACAAACGGAGCGCTGCACCTTATTTATCTTTTGTTTGTTTTATGTATGTTTGTAAATACAGTTGTGTATGCGGACGTGTCCATATGTGCGTGTGCTATTCTTGGTCCTGGCTAACATCTCTGTGCGTGATAAAGCATGGGTGTTATATGTACGTGTATGTCTAGGACTGCAGTAGGGCTCCCTAGTAATGTATCATAGGGTCTCTTGTCTAGGGAACCGCAGAGAAGGAGAGAAGGCTTTCCATTACGGCCAAAGATGTTGTCTAGTTCTTGATACTGGGGGTATTAGCCGCTAGTCCTGTGTGGGCCTATAGGATCTTGAGTTTAGGAAAAGGATCAGACATGGAGATTGTTTATAAGGTTCTTATTTTGGAGGCGCTAATAAGAACCTTTCATATGCTAGGAGAATGTTCTGAGGCGGGAGTAGAGTTGGATGGGGTTCGTTTCTGAAGATTGTACTTAGACTATAAAACCAAAAGACACTATTCTACATTTGTTCTGTACTTATGGACATTTTTCATTGTCTTTTCTTGTCAACCATTCCCAGGGGAGCTGGAGAAGCAACATGGGGTGAAGACCATCCCCATGAAGACCAATGGGTCTCAGCTGGACGCTCAGTCCAAGCAGGAGTCCCCCACCGGTGAGTGGCACATACTTTAGTGTCACAGCCTTATTCCGCATGCCCCTTGAGTCTTCCTGAAACGGTTACTTTCCTTCCTTTTTTTGGTCCAAATGCCTCCCAGTCTATTCCACTCCCTTTTTCAACACCATCCATCTTTTCCTTTGCACCTTCTACACATCCGTCCTGCTTCTTTCCTTTGATCTCTTCTTAATACCCCGGTCCTTTACAATAGTCTATTAAAGGGACACTATAGTTAAAAATGTCATTTTTGTCATTTAAAGCATCAGTGCCTTGGGCAGAAATATTATATTCCTGTTCAATAGCTGATAAGAACTATGTTTCTTGTCAATACCAGAAGGTGTTGATCTAATGTTATGGCTTTGCTTCCGTAGAGTAGTACACAAAGGTCATTGAGCATGAATGTTACTGATATTATTAGACAATGTAGTTTTAGAAAGATGTTACAGTTAACAGCAATATTTAAAAAAAAACTCTAATAGACTATATTTCCAGGTCTTAGGGTGTTGCCCCTTGATGTTAGTGTTTAGTAGGGACGATAACAGTCAAATATTGATAGCTTTATAACGTCTGACATGTTTCTATCAATATATTTTAGCATAATAATAGTTGTAATCATAGTGGCCCTTTAATACATTCAGTACCAGAGGGCTTAGCGGCAAATTGTCCATCAGGGCATATCCTACCCCCAATAATGTATATAGAAGATGGGGAGCACAGCTGAAAAGTAGCCTATAGGTCCCATGAAGGCCATGCACCCTAAACGCCTTCTCCCCAGTACCCGGTAGACTAGCGTGAGTCATAAGTCTCCATGTGTGTGATTGGCGGGATATTGGGAGTAGAAGACACTCCCTGCTGCCACGCTAGACCGCCAGGTACTGGGGACCCAGGACACCCCCTGCCCCCAGAAAGGTAAATGGGGTAAAAGAAAGATCTGCTCACCCCCCGGCACTAAAAGGGTCCTTACTGCCTTTCCTCCTCCCTTTTTAGTTTCCCCACTCCTTCCTCCTCTAGCTTTACTGATTATCCCCTTCCTCGAGCCCAGTATTCCTCTCTCTCCTCACTCTTCTGTCTCTTGCACTCTCTTTACTACGCTTATTCTATCTGTTGTATACTATTACTTCTCTCCTTCACATTCTCACTCTATGACCCCACTCTTCCTGCCCCTTCTATATACATTCCTTTATTCCTCTGCTTTATTCCTTCCCTCTCTCTACATATACTTTTTACTCTTTCGCCTATTCCCTTTTCAACTTCTCCCCCATCTTTTTCTTTACCATCTCTGCTTTTCATTTCTTCTTCCCTCCTTTCTCTCTCTCTCTCTCTCTCTCTCTCTCTCTCTTTCTCTCTCTCTCTCTCGCTCTCTCTTTCGCTCTCTCTTTTTCTTTCTCTCTCTCTCTCTCCTGCACCTAAGTTCACCTCATATTTTGAAGGTAAGCGTGAGGCACCTGAAAAGGACACAGACAGCACAGTTGAGGTGAGTAGCGCTTTAAAAAACAAACAAAAAAAAAACTAGGGCTGTGACACAGACCAATCAGAAAGCTCCATCCCTGCTGCTCACAACATCATGTGACTCGTGACCAGCTATAATGATTGGCTCGTGCTGTTTCCATGGATAATCACTTCCTCTCGTTGGTCACGCGGTGTTCTGTCCTTAAAGGGAACTTGTCACCAACTTCACCTTCTTCACAGGGGGCATAAGTTCCTGTCATCATGGAATTCATTATGCTGGGCGGTATTTTGGGGCACATATCTCATATGTAGGGGGTATCAAGGAGCATGATGGGGGAAATTTCGTGACTTAAAAACTGCTGACAGAACTTCCTCTATGCTTTTACCCTATAAATTAGCGAAAGAAGTTGCATCGTTGACTTGACATGATGTTGTTGGCATGATTTTGACCCTGTTTTTTCATCGTCTAAAGGGGAGACCATCGAGGAGAAGGCAGGAGATTTAAATAACGCATCTCCATATCCTACAGCCTGCTGTTTATGTTTTAATACCACGATCTGGTCTTTTCTCCAAGATATTTCGGACTTAATGGTTCCAATGCCCCCCCCTCCACCAACCATATTGAATACGCTCTCTGTGTTACTATACAGAGGAGAGGTTTTTTAATAAATCAGTTAAGGCATGTCATGTTATTAGCCCAGAAGTGGGGGTAGACATTACTCTTAGGATGGGATGTGGACCTTTGAAGTGGGTGCTTTTTAGCTGCTGGGGCTCAGAGCAGCCAAGATTAGCACACGGGTGATAGTCTTGTAACACTTAATGCTTCTTTGGCTGTTCCTAAACTAGGTGTCAATTCACAACAGGCTTCAGACGTCCCAGCACATCGACCCCCAGGAGCCCGAGAGTGGAGCTCAGGGCAGCACGGCTCCTAACGGGCAGCAGGAAGCCCTGCAGGCTGCCTCCTCCGACCGGCTCCTGCAGTGTCAGCAGATTGTCAAGGTGATTGTGCTGGACACACCTGGCCGGGCACTGCCCGCCCTCGACCAGAC
Source organism: Spea bombifrons (assembly GCF_027358695.1). Taxonomy (NCBI): domain Eukaryota; kingdom Metazoa; phylum Chordata; class Amphibia; order Anura; family Pelobatidae; genus Spea; species Spea bombifrons. Next base: position 5,463,916 of record NC_071090.1, read on the forward strand.
TGTCACCCGCTACGTGTCTGGGTCCTGCTCCTCCACCCCACTGCGCAGTGTAGGAGGGAGCATCCACCAACCACCATTACCCCCTCCTCCACCTCCGTATAACCACCCCCACCAGTATTGCCCTCCAGGCATCCTTCTGAGAGAGCGCAGGTATTCCAGTGGCTCCCGGAGTCTTGTGTAGGCACTCGGGTTCTTACCTGCCTCCTTGGACTTACCTTCCTGCACACCCGCCGGTCCTTGCACACTAACTGGAACCCGCCTGTTTCTTCACGCTAATGCCTGTCCTTCTACACTCAACTCAGTCTGCGTATTTTTAAACTGTTCCTCGAAACGGATAATTCTACATCCACCCCCTCGTTTCTCCTTATGCATTAACCCTGACACTCGAGGTCCTTTGCACAAACTCACCAGTCCCCTTTTTATGCCTTTTGAGAGATCCCCGGTTTAGGTATTTTAGTAGGTTTTATCTCTCTCTCTCCCATGTGTTTTTACTGTGGAGAAACCTTTATATAATCAACACGTCTTGGACAACCAACCCCGCACCCTGTTCCGTGTCCCATTCCTTCCACACGTCACACACACAAGGAGTCACCCGAACCATCGCACCCTCGGATTCTGCAGGACCAGTCCCTCCGTTCCACCATTTGGATGGACAAAAAAAACCCCAATATGGAGTTTAAAAGGCAAAGCCCCAAAATTAGCAGAAGGGCGCCTGCGAGAGGTGGAAGGTGAAGAAGCGTTGGTCTTGGCAGACGTTTTGCTCCCCAGGATGGGATATGACGACGATGCTCTACAGAGCCGGTGGGACTGCTATAAACGTTCTTGGGAAGAGCAGATGGGTTGGAAACTTTGAATTGTGTAGCTTTTGGGGTTTATAATTGGGACATTTTGCAAAACGTGGGGGTTTTATGGCAGACCTGGACGGTTGTACATGGTGGGTCACACTACAAAACACGAAGGTTGTATATGGGGGAACGCAAACAAGAACTCATGTCTTCTCATGGGGCAATACATGAGCCAGAAGATTGCATACGGGGTAAAACCTCAGAGCTGGAAATATATATAGGGCGGAATGCTTTAAAGCTGGAATGCTTTATATAGGGGGGATTAAGAAGCTGAGCTTGGAGATTGTGTGTGAAGAAGCACCCCAGAGCTAGAAGGATTTGACTTGCAGAACAGAGGGTTATTTATTGAAGCTTTCTTTGCAGATCAGGTTGGTTGTAAATGGAGATGGGGCTTTATAGGGCTATGCACGGTGACATCGTAGCGTTAGTGTTTTTTCTTTCAGCAATAGCTCACATCGTACCAATAACTTCCAGGGATGCAACACCTTATGGCACCACATTCATAAGTCATAAGTGGCTGTGGAGTACTATTGTGTGGCATACAGCGATAAACGGCATATCCCTCTGTCCTGCGCATGGAATATCTGCTCCTCTAATGGTCATTCCTGCCCTTTCCTCTTTATTTCCTTCATATCTACCCTTTTCCCTCCATGCCACCCTATTACCCCGTTCCTTTGTTTTTGGTTCTCTCCCCTTTTTTGCCACTAAATCTTCCTGTTTGTCGTATGTCTATCTTGTCCTGCTCCGTCTACCTTATTTTATCATTCCATATTGCCCAATCTCTTTCTTTCAGCACCATCAACATGGCCTTCTGTAATGCCCCCATTCCCATGTTGTCTATTTTTCCGACCTATCTCACTTATATCTTTTCCATTCCATTCCATTTATCTGATCTCTTTCTCACCTTGTAATACCTCGTCCTCTGTGTTATGGCCTAAACTCACCTACCAGATCTTCTCATGATCTTCTCCCTTATCTCTCTGCCCTTCTTTCCTCGTGACACTTGATCTCTCTCAGTGCTGCTTCATCTCCTGGCCCTGCTCTCTCTGTCCCTCTCTGTGCTAATCCTTCCACCGTTCTCTGTGTGTTTCTCCTTAATTAGGAACTGTTAGGAACCTGCTTGCCATACAGGTCTTCTTCACGTAATAACCTCTGGTCTGTAATCAACTAACGGCTTGGATTTGAGGCCATCTGATCTGATGATCAGTTGTCCCCTTATCTTAAAGTCCTCATAATAAAACACGCATCATGCCAGGCAGCTATATGCATTTTTCCATAGGCGTCCTTGGTTAAAAAGAAAATCTGGCCATCATATTAGGAGATATGGGAATTTTTTTTATCAACCGCATAGTTCCCGACTGTCTCGGAATCCGTTGGAGGACAAAGAAGTCACAACGCAGAAAAATGTAAACTGATCTTAAAAAGCCACCAGTGCGAGAAGATGGGGATGGGGCTTGTGTGAACATGTGACTGATCACCCAGACACCTGTAAATTTTTGTAACAGACAAAAAAAAAAATGAATATTTTATCTGTTCTTTAGAAATCTAGAGATTACATGAGATGAAGTTACCCGCGTGTTGTGAGTCTCATTCCTAAATCGTCGCCGGTTGTACCTAAAGTCGAACGAGGTTCTCTGTAAGTGAATTTGGGTCAGTTTAATGGCAAAGTTAAGACACAAAGTATCTTTTGATGAGAAAAAAAAAGTAAAAATCTTCAAGTTGAACGATAAACTAAAAATGTATCAATTGAAATATTCATGGTTCGAAATTAAAAATGTAGTGTTTCCTACTTTTCCAGAGGCACATTTATTAAGTTATTGCCGTTTCCTTTTTGCAGATTTCCTGAGCTTTAACAAAGTTTCCATCCAATATTAATCAGAAGGCAAATGCAGAAATCCAGCCACAAAAAAAACATTCATTTGCTACTTTTTGCAATTTTTCCATTTAGTTTGGAATGGAATCTCCCCATTCCAGAGCCATAGTGTTTATTTCTTCTTCTTTCTCCTTCTTTCTTCGTCTTTCTTCTTGTTCGTTCTTCTTTCTTTCTTCTTCTTCTTACATAACGCAATCATATTTGTTTTATTTACTTAAAATATCTCTTAATTTTATAGAATATAATATTAAACTCAGCCATAAAAAACATAAATTTTTCAGAGGGAGTTTCCATGGGGTTAACTAAAAAGTGCTACTTTTTGAAATGTTTCCATTTAGTTTAGAATGGAATCTCTCTCCGCATTTACAACACTTAATGTTCATTTGTAACTGATTTTGCTTAAGGCTGTAGTAAAGAGCCATAGCGTTTATTTATTTATTCTTTCTTCTTCTTTTTTCTTTCTTCTTCTCCCTTCTTTCTTTCTTCTTCTTACAAAGCGCAATCGTATTTGTTTTATTTACTTCAAATATCTCTTAATGTTATAGAATTAAGAGTTTGAAAATTCAGTTAGGGGAAAAAACACATTATCATTTTCTTTCTATAACTGTGATAACCAAATTTCAATACACGATTACTGTGCAGATCAATTAATTATTCTGTGTCCTTTACCTAACGGAAATAACTCAATCATTCTGGTAAAATGGGAAAAAAATCTTTGGATGTCCTCCAACGGATTTTTTCATTTACCATTTAGTCTTATGACGTCTACGTTGAGCATAAACCGCAAAAATATATTGTTCCCATAAGTCCGTCTTTTCATCACTTAATTATGCAGCTTTACAGGAATAGCAGAAAATGATATTTTTTAATGCATATTCCCATGGTGGAGCTGGACACAGGAAATGTGACCTCAATTTATGACGGAAATCCAAGTTTCATTTATCTCAGTTATCTGGGAAGGCATACTTAAAACTATTTATATTTTAACGTTTGGGGTCACTGAGCGGTTTTCATGGAAAACAAGGACATTTCTGGCTGTAACATAATTGCAAAAGGGTTTTCTAACCATCAATCAGCCTTTTAAACTTAAACTTGGATCAGCGAACACAACGTGCCATCAGAACACAGGAGTGATGGGAGTGATAAAGGGCCATCGGAACACAGGAGTGATGGGAGTGATAAAGGGCCATTGGGACACAGGAGTGATGGGAGTGATAAAGGGCCATTGGGACACAGGAGTGATGGGAGTGATAAAGGGCCATTGGAACACAGGAGTGATGGGAGTGATAAAGGTCCATTGGAACACAGGAGTGATGGGAGGGATAAAGGAGTGATGGGAGTGATAAATGGCTTCTGTACGCCTATGAAGAGATTCCATTAAAAAACAGCCGTTTCAAGCTAGAACAGTCATTTACAACATTAACCCCTGGGTCACACAGTCTAAAACAGACTCAATCGTGCTCTATGTTGATCTGATGATATCTAAGACTCCTAATAAGTGCTTTTGCTATCAGTATGATATGCTTGAATGCAGGTGACTCAGTGATTTGTATCTTTAAAGGATTCCATGAGGGCCCCTATTAGGTTAAGACATTTGATGAGTTGCTACATAGAATCTTCAACGTTGACCATTATATACATAGATAAAGAGCAGACAGAAAAAAACAAACATTTTATCAATTCTATGTTTTGTATTCCATTTAATCAAACAAATAAATAATAAAATTATAATAATATTCCAGTTAATATTCCAGGCACCTTAAAGAGGACACACTTAAAGAATATAGATGATCATTATATGATACATTATATATAATGTTACAGAACCATATTAAACTACAGAAGAAGTTACATATTTTTTTAACTGTTAGTAGTTAGCACGGTTATGCGAATAGGGGAACAGGAAGTGATACCAGACGAGCAGGAAGTGGAACAGCGGGGGGGGGACCTGGATTCAAGAATGAAATCAAATTCCTGGGGTTTCTCGTATGTTGCCGTCCAGACTGATCCGAGGACGTAATCCATTTTTCTGCATTACTTTCTCTATCCGCGGTTGTATCATGTCGTGAAAACGCTGTGACAAAAATAAAAAAAGAGATGGAACAAAGTGACCACGAGGATGCAGGAAAACACGCTGCAAAATATCCCTAAATCGTTAAATCATAAAAAGGCACAACTAAAAAAAGCGTTTCTCGAGTGTCATTAAAAAATGACATTTTTCTATAAAATGTGAAAAAAATAGGTCTGTAAACATAATTTCTGTACCTAAAATGTGCATTTTTTGTGTTAATCAAGTAAAATTTGCCTCACTCAGACATTTTGCCGGGAAAGCTAAATTGCCATGAGACAAAGCCAGCTACTGATAGGCTGTTGCCATAAAACTGAAAAGGCTTCTTAGAACCTTCAGATGAAAGGATAACGTTACACGTCTTCTGAATCGTATTTCCTTAACTTGTGAGAGTAAGTAATGTTCCGTCTAAGTGGAACAGCGTCTTTAATGTCTTCTTCAATGATAATTAGCAATCTTTGCCACCCAGGAGTTAGAATCAGGCAATGCCACAGCTTGTCGTACCTGGCTTACGGTGCCTGAGGAGCTGAGGAACAGATAGAGCATGTATCCAGGGATCAGCACCATAGAGGACATCGCCATGAGCCAACCGATTCCCTGACCCCATGCCGGGTAGACATATTGGCCGAGGGTCAAGGGAGTCATCTCCACTGCACTGAAAATGAAAACTCCCTGCAAGATAAAAAATAGAATGACAAAAAGTATACGGAGCAAATGGAGGAGTTCTGGAACGAGTTATGGAACACATACGTAGAATACACATATTGAGTAGTTTAATAGGACAATATAGATATAGATATTAGCTTATAATAGCTGGATAACATCTTAGGACAGCCAAAGAACCAACCCCCATTTAATGATGCAGGGAAGAGGCATCCAAGTAGGACTTGGGCTTTATCATTCAAGCAACAAAGGGCTCAATGGACCATAGGAAAACATCATACAATGTCATGTTCGTTGATGGCCCTCTTTGCCTACGACTGATTGTCATAATGTTACCTTAGGGTCTGTATAATTAAAACCATCTGTTTGTTAGAGGTGGAAACTTTTGGAGATCTTGGAGATCTTTGGAGATGTAAAGCATTAAGTGAACACGCTAGGACACATTAGATGTATAATGGATTGTGAGCAGAATTCCGAATTCATGTAATGGAATGTTGATGGCCCTCACCAGACACACAAAAGGAGTGAAGTATGCCCAACAGAGTTTCCACCAAGAGCAGGGCTGGTAACCAATCATTTCTTCAATGTCCTGATAAAACCGGTCCACACCTGACAATGAGATACGACATAGAAGAATACATATTTAGGACGGGCAAAAGCCTTATGATAAGTCACACGAAAGAAAATGATCCAAATAAATGAAAACTAAGAAACTAGAGCATTACAAAGCCCAAAATTCAAAAGAGTAGTATCTGTCTTTCACCGTAACACCACGATATGGACACCGTCTCGAAGAAGACCAGGAAAAGGAGGCACATCCCACTGGCAGAGTAATAGTCAAAAAGCTTGAAAACATAAATTCCTCCCTATACAAGAAGAGAGAGTTAATGTAATGTGAAAGCCTCGTAACAAAGAAGCTTTGTACAAAATGTGTTTTAAGATGGCTATAGATTCTAGACCATATATCGAAGCATGCCTGCATTATTTTGAATGGTCCTGAACGAGTAAAATTTAAGAGCGATGTTGAAGAGAAAAACTCTTTTTAGTTAAAACTATTATTATTGTTTAATGATTTATACGGGGCTGCCATATTCAACAGAACTGCACAATGGACGGCTTACGTCCTACTCAAGGCTGTAATTAAATTGTAATTAAAACAATAGATAATTGTCCTCTATTCATACCCCACTATCCCGTATCCTAGCCGTTTCCGATGCCTGCTTTGTGACATGGCTTTATACCGATACCTGTGTGATGTTGGAGAACCCAACTATAAAGGAGACAAAGCACACGGCCGCAATGAATATTTTCTTCCTGCTCCTTAGAAGCTGAGGATATTCGTCCACCAGCGCAGTGATGAACCCTTCCACCGTACAGAACTAGCAAAGACCGGAGGTTGTAGGGAAGACACATGAAGGAACCATTAAGCAACAAACATAAATAGCTTTTAGCTTTTAATTTTCTTGATTGTAGAAATAAGTACCTACAAACTGCGCCCGGACACTGGCAGGTGAAATACAGACTAACAACAAGACAGAGACAATCTTGGAAACAGTTGCGAGCAGAGAAGCCCATGAGATGGACCAAAGCCAACGAGGGGATGTCTTTTCTTACCTGGCTATCAAGGCCCAGCATTACCAGCATGGAAAAGAAGAGAATGGACCATATCGGGGACATAGGCAGTTGTGTAACTGCTTGTGGATATGCCAGGAAAGCCAGCCCTGGGCCTGTGAGAGATAAAACGTATTGAAGTCATTATTCCGGCCAAGATAGGGGAAGTTCTTGGAGGCCAGCTATGGCAGCAGAAGAGGGGTTGCAACGAAGAGAACTGGGCCAATGGACCAAAATAAAACATATTATGTATTTAATATTTTAAAGGTGAAAAGAGCAGGGAATATATGCATCATAATACAAATTTAAATCCTTTGACATCTCTTAAAGAGGAACCACGTAGCAGAACACCACCAGTGGGTACAGAGCTGTCAAATTTGTCGTATTTGCTCACCTGATGCGGCCAACTCCTGGATGGGTTTCTTGGTTATATTCGACATGAATCCAACGATGGAGAAAATTACTATTCCGGCAAACATGCTGGTGAATGAGTTTACGCTGCAGACGATTATGGAGTCCCTGGTTAGAGTAGACAAAGAGTTTTGAGCAGGAACAGCACTTGATTCGGGCAAGTAGAATGCCAAAAAGTTTCTCTGACCTATACACGTTGTTATGGAAGGAGTTGTAACTTCCCAGTGCAATCAAAGATCCCAGACCTAATCCATAAGAAAAGAAGATTTGTGTGGCTGCATCCATCCAAACCTAAGGGAGACAAAGACATCATGGAAACCACTGTCCAGTTCCAAAAGGGGCTAATGGTTTCCCAAGATGGTCTAGTGGAAAGAAGCAGTGAAGCTTGTGCAAAGTTACTTAAAGCTACAATACATTATTGTCTTTGGGCCTCTATTCCTCGGACCCCATACTGAAAGGATCATGCACGGTCAAACCCCCTGAATCCGTCTGCCCCCCCCCCATGTTGTCGCTTCGTTTGTCACCTGAGATTCGGCTAATCTGGTGAAGTCTGGAGTGATGTAGAAACGTATGCCGTCCATCGCCCCAGGGAGTGTGATCCCCCGAAAAAAAAGGATCACGAGCATGAAGTAAGGGTAAGTAGCCGAGAAATACACGACCTTAGAATAAGAAAAAAGAAGGGAACGATAAAAGAACAAAAAAAAAACACAAAAAGAAGATATGCAGCGGAAAATGTCCCAGGCGAGAGAACATAAAAAGTTAAGGTAACAACGAAGAATAGTCAGCAAATCCTGAGCGATGGCATGGAACAAACTAAAAAACTATAAATCAATGAACAATGGCACAGGGACCATAAAACGCATTGGTTCAGCTACTTGAGTAGGAATATGCCCCCTGTGGCAGCGCGTGGTACTACAGGTTATTTTTGGTGGTCGAAAATACTGCCAGCTATGGCCATGCAGTAAAACGTAAGAAATAACGGAGGGGAAAACTAAGCTGCCTCCGGCACACCCTGTCCATACAGCACCTTCCCAGTCCATTCCACTCCTTTCCAGATGGAGAAATAAACCAAGACCCATGACAAGGCCAGTGTGCAGGCCAGTGGCCAGCGAATGGTCCCCGGCTCTCCGAGTCCTCCTGTAATTTGATGCATGTTTCTCCTGCAGAAGAATATAAAGAGGCAGGGGTTGGCGTGCTTAAAATCCAGCCCCAGGGGACAGGCAATCCGCTGCCCCCAATTATGTCTTTAATGGTCTAAAAACAGTATCCATTGTAACATTCCCTTTGTTACAACTACTACTCACGTAACCCTCAGCCAAAGGAAAGCTGGGGTAAAGGAGCTTTAATTTGAAAATAACTACCTATCTCTGCCTTAAAACCAAAGGGTAGTAATTAGAGTAGGTTGGTTAAGGGGGTAGGAAATGTTGCTAATACATTAGAATTTGCAATATACAATACATTATTATCATTGATCCAACATATATTTATATATTTTAGACAATATATGTTTTTTGAGACCTAAGACTTACTCCCAAAATTCTGTGACGGCGCTGGTGAGGTTAGTGGTATCATTCAGGGAATAGTTGGAGAAACATCTTTCGGTATTCCAGCTGTTATCACAACTTTGCCAAGGTAGAGTCTTCCGAGATGGAAGTAGAACGCATTGAGTAGGAGAAATAGACATTTGAGTCAAAAATATATAAAAACTACAAATAAAACATATGACGGAGATGCACTTGGCTAACTTCTATACCCAACACCCATAATTAATACTGCGCTCTTTGTTGTAGAGCAAAACATCTTGAAATTTGGGTCATTTGGATATAAAAAGACGTGTGAAAACACTCTAAAAATTACTCAAAGTGCCTAATAATAGCTATTGAGAGGCGAGAGCGGAAAGAGCAGCTTTTAACTTCATCAACGAGCTCCTCTTATCACGCAAAGCTATGGATAACGTTGGAGTTCTGGGCCGTCGAGATATATAATTCTCCCCGACTAATAGGGTAGATAATTTCTAGGTGTCACAATGAGTGATGTTCTCCATGTCGATCTACGGTCAGATTTGATACTCACCGATGAGAAAGAGTTGAAGAGATAATATAGAGCCCAGGCGATGATAACGATGTAATATACATTAAGCCAGAAAGACAGGACCACGGCGGCCATACCCACTCCTGCAAAAAAACACGGTATACAACAAATGTCTAAAATTTTTTCAATTTATGCTATAAAGATATAAAGATGGCGGACTATCTTCCCCATTACAGAGCACCCCCATTCTTTAGTTGAGCCTATAATTCACTCTTATCTATATAAAACCCTTTGGCAACTGTTTACCTGGTCGTTCTAAAATTGTGCTCATTCTAAAACACAATAGGATAATAAGTGACTACGAGACAAACAGGAAGTTGTACCTATGACTACGAGGGAAACAGGAAGTTGTACCTATGACTATGATGGAAACAGGAAGTTGTACCTGTGACTATGAGGGGAACAGGAAGTTGGCCCTATGACTATGATGGAAACAGGAAGTTGTACCTGTGACTATGAGGGAAACAGGAAGTTGTACCTATGACTATGATGGAAACAGGAAGTTGTGCCTGTGACTATGAGGGAAAAAGGAAGTTGTACCTATGACTATGATGGAAACAGGTTGTACCTTGTACCTTACCTTTAAACATTGGCGCCAGCTTCCAAACTCCTAGTCCTCCAATGGAGGTAAACTGACCAAGAGCTGTCTCCAGGAAGAACAATGGAATTCCAGCGAAAACTAGCGTAAGGAAATAGGGGATGAGGAAAGCACCTGCAACGAGCGATGGAGAGAGCCATGACGGTGCCGTCTCATTGAGAGAAACAGTGAGAGAAACTTAGTATTTTGCTATTTTGGGCTAACCCTATGATATTCAAGTAGGAAGAAACTGCAAAATATGAGATCGAGTGTGGATAACCCAGACAACACATTTCCCTTCTATACTTAATACATTTGGACACCACACATTTTAAGAAGAACTGTCATATGAAAAGCTACATTTTGGACCCTTAAAGTGAAACTTGTGACCAAATTATGTTCCACTTTCAATAGAACATGAAAAAAGGTCAATATGTTAGGAGAACCTGATGGGCCAAAGGCAGATGTGATTGGAGCCAAACACGGTTCTCTAGTGGTACCCCATAACTCTGGTGCTCCAGGCAACTGCATATTGTGCTATAATAAAATCCAGACCATGTTTCTTCTCACCTCCACCATTCTTCCCACACAGATATGGGAAGCGCCATACGTTGCCAAGTCCAATGGCATATCCCACACAGGACAGGAGAAAGTCAAATTTTCCTTTCCATGTTCCTCTGTCTTCAGTCTCTTGATTCTTCTTGCTCTCTTCAGAGGCAGGGCAAGATATCTCCATAGGCACTGCCTGGCGCCCCTCAGTGGGTGATGTTAGCTCTACGGAGTCACCATCTGTCTTACCCATGCTGGGCCAGAGATGGGGTAGAAGAGAAGATGCTCTTGGGTGATGGACTATTTAGTAAGAGAAGACAGGGTACATGCAGAAGGAGGTGCACAAGGAAAGAAGACAGTGCAAAGGGAAGATAAAAGACCAGAGACAACTCAAAAAGGCCGGATCTTCTAGTGGCAATGGAAATAAAGATGTATAATGGCAACATGCAAAAAAACAAAGTGAGAAGCGACTGCCTTCAGCTTGGTAGATGGTACTGGCGGCAGTAGAACAAGACTCAGAATAATTTTATGGATGTTCACAATCACTGGGCAAACTCACAGCTATTAATTTCCATTACCCACAGCCAGATAGGAACATGGGTAATTTACATGGGGATGAGGTCTTCAGTAAATAAAGGTTACTCAACGGTAACAAAGTAGCTAATGTCCCTTGAAAATACAATTTATGGTGGGACTCGTAAGTCCTCAATATCAACCCCCTCCCTGAAATTTGTCTCATTGAGGTCATTAAGAGAGGAAGAAATCCATATTCAGAATTATTGGCAACCATGAACATTTTGTTAAGTCTCCAAGAACTCATTCAATGTGAACAGGATTTGTATTGTACATGTGTAAGACAGTACGTCTATGGCAATCAGAGAATACTTTGCAACGCGCAGATCCATAAATGACATATCCCTGTTCATATATGAGTAATAATACAAATTTGAGCATTCTATCCAAAGTTTGAATCTACAGTAGTATGTAAGGTGGGCTATCCAAATATTTTATATTGACTCTTTCCTTACTTTATTCAGGACCAACACAACCCTGGCACTCAAGCATTGATTGGTATCTGGAGATGATCCCTTACCTTTTGAACTTCCCTCTCGTATGATGTGACCAAGACGTCCTTCTACAACCGACCCACAACCCGAACTAACCCACCCAGCCTTCGCTCGGCACCTCTGTGTATTTCCACCCCCAATCACCATTCATGAACAAACTCATTATTAGCTCATTTATCGATCCGTTCCTAATGAACTTACAGCTCATGTCCAATGTCATCAGCCTTCTACACATCTACAGCCCGGAGCGACCGCGGGGCGTCTCTGAAGGACAGTGATCTTTGATCTATGTAAATTATTAGAATATCAGAACTCTTCTTAATTCTTCTCCTTCTTCCAGATCGAGACCCAAGTGGACCTTTGACTCCGACAACATTATCTTGGCCGATTGTACCTCCGCATTTACTTTGCGTTACAGGCAAACTGTAGGGAGTATGCAAACCCCTATGATGATTGTTATGGCCATAGCCAGTGCCTCTAGGCATTAGCCGAGCTGCCTTTTGTGTTGCCCACTCTTGCATATATAATTTTGTTTTCTTGTTTTAAGAGCCTTTTGATGATAGCTCAGTGCTTGTTATTTATGAAATATTGGTATGTTCGTCAGCCATTATTATTGAGCTAAAAAAAAAATCCTCAAATTACATTCTATCTCCAGCAAAATATAAAGGCATTTATTGATAATCGCAATGTGCCGACGTACGTCACGTAGAGCGGAACGTGTGAAAGAAGCAGCTCTCTTTATACTTGGACGGCTGCCTAAACCGGTGTTTAAATCCCAGTTCTAGCACAATCGCCAGGACCGCTGGATCCCATCTCTATGTTTCCTTCTTAGCTTCCTCTCATATCTCCTCGTTTCAGGTCTTACCGTCATGTCTACCTTACGTCAACCTCCCTCCAGCGTTCTACCCTTTTCAGATGAATGTCACTAATTATGTAGACGTTTTTGGCTTCTTTTAATAAACCAGCTTTGACCGGGAGACCTTTTCTTCCAGTACCGGCTTCTCGTCGATGGTTCTTCTGTCTAATAAGGTGCGTCATCACCGATACACTTCATCTATCTCCCCTTTTCCCTAAACAAAACGAAAATGGACAAAGCCATGTATATTGGTACAAGCAAAGAAGGCGTCTTAGTCAACGGTAGCAGAATGTATAGATCGTTAAACATCTCTCCCTCATCGCTGAGACTGCCCAACGTCTCCCGCTATTCCCCAGCCAGAAAACGGAGACGTTTATGTATCGAGGCATCGCTTCTGCCCTAATACATTTACATCGGTCGGGTGAATTAACAGGCAGCGTCATGGGAAGTGTGACTTGCCCCGGTTTTATGCATCCGCTCCTATGTGTCGCGGATTAGAACTAGTAGCGATTGTGTCGTTTTCCTCCCCACCTCCAACTGTCACCCAGTTTTTCCTGGCGCTCGGCCCGAGCTGTCAGATCAGATTATTTCGGCATCGGAAAAATGTGCTCCTAAAAAAAAAAAAAAAAAAAAAACCCTGTTCTTACGTCTTTCGGCTCAAACCTGGTGGGTGGATCTGGGGTCGTGTGTGAAACCATCACGTTAACCATTTACTGTCCCAGTGCTAAGGCAACAGTGACCAGTTGTGACTCGAATGAACCCTTTGGGCATCATACTGGATCCAGCATTTATGGGAAATTTAAACTAGAATTAGTTTACTGGAGGCTTTGTTCTTGGGGTTATTGGGTCATAATACAACTTTTTTATTTTTTGGTTTGTGAAGAACATGGTAGATACCAGCATGAAAATTATCATTTTTTGTTGTTTTTTTTTAATGGAATTTGAATGGGTTCCAGCTTGGCTCAACTCAGCAAATGAACTCGGATTGGCAAGGCTGGTATTGAACTTCTAGGGACCCTAGGAATAATGTTTGAGGAGGTCACAAAGTAAGACAAATACAAGTTATTTTACAGAATTATAGTACTATTAAAAAGTTTGCAATAGATCGCAATAGGGGTTTCCCTGTTTTAAAAACCTCACCCTATATTCATCCAAAAACTTGTATTTTTGGGGAGGGTCGCCTCCTTCTGAATGTTCTTATTCAATTACATTGGAGGGAAATGGCTTATTTGGGATTTTTATCCCTGGTCTACAGAAAAACATCACTTAAAATAGAAACTGTATCTGTGACGAGAGACTAGATGGTTACCAATCCCAAATAATCCAGCGAAAGAACCCAAACAGTAGAAGTGTATGTTCTGGTTTCGTGTCCTGGTATGTTGGTTGGACCCTGAGAGTGTAGGTTCATAAGGTTGTAAAGCGTGCTAAGGGGCTCATGAATCCGGTTAGTTGCATGGATGGATGAAACGGCTACTGGCAACACGAGGTCACCCAACACAACAAGACCGAGACGCTGCCCCCCGAGGTTGTCTCCCGCAACGTCATGTTCAGATACCCGAAGGAGCCCTCAGTGGCAATTCAGAGGCAACTGGTGAATCTTTACGAGTTGAAAATGTGTCCCCGTTGGATGTGTGAGCGTGATGGGTTGGCTTGGCAGAGCTCTGCTCGCTCGGGATGACGCGTGGAGAGTTATTTATACACAATGCTGTGTAACTGCTCTGAGGCTAATAAACCATAGCGAGAAGGAGGGGGTGAGGACCAAGCCGAATCAAGGGTATAATTTTAGCCTACAATAGTACTTTACAGATTATGTACTACTACATGGACGCTGGCTATCAAAATCCTCGTAAAAGCTTTTACGATAAGATAATTCTGGCATCTGGATTGATGCCCACGGGGGGGCCAGCATGGGCTATAGTGGGCCTTGACTGTTGTGCGAAGGAGGGGTAGGCTTTTTGGCGGGAATTTTGGGGGTGGAGTTGGGGGTAGATTATATAAGTGGTGCTTTCCCGGGCTCAGGAACCATTTTTTGTGGTTAGCTTACCTGGTTGCGTGTCCCACCCTCCCTCCCTTTTTTCTTTTGTTTGTAGGTTTGTGTCGTTTGTCACAGTCTGTGGGGCGGCAGCTTGCCAGGTATCCAGGGGGTTAATGTGGTGGTAAGTGAATGGTTGGTAACATCTGGTGGGAGGTTCTTGGCTGTCAGTGCTGGAACCTCAGGTCAGGGTGGGGGCATCTCGGTATGTCCCTTCCTTAAGTGGCATTTGGTTATGGTACCTGGATTACTTGGCAAGCTTGGGTGTTTATTGTATATATTTACATGTTGGTGTTTGAGTCATTGTCCTTGTTAACGCACCGATGTTTATTGTTTCAGGTTTTGGCGTGACAATGACTCTAATAAATAAAATTGGCTGTGGCCTTTTCTCATCCATATTTATGGTGTGGTGTCATTATTGGGGTTTTTTTTAATGGGGAGTTAAGCCTAGCCCGGAGAATCGAAGCTACAACAGTCATGGTAAACAGGTATGACTTCACTTTTGTATGATCTCTGCACTGCCTACGGTGTGAGTGGTCACTATGGCCTTATCACCTAAATACCTTAATTGCCCCTAAGGGATAGAAATCATGCCCTTGAGTTTATGCGAAAGTAAAGTAAAGCGAAAGAGAGAGAAAGGAGCACCGAGTGGTCAATACCCGCTCTGCGCCCCTCTATCTCTCTCTCTCCTCTGCGGCGAGTCTCCCTGTTCGGTCTTGGTGCCGGCTTGTAATGCTGAGTGCCGGAAGATAGGGGGGGGGGCGGCATTTTAAAATTCATTTTGCCTTGGGCCGGCCCTGGCTGCTGAGTTCCACTTCCGTGGATGGGCTGGGAATAAACCAGCCACGCAAAGTTGAAGACCAGCCACACATGTCATAGAGCCGTTATTGTACAGCAAATATTTGGGGAACCCCATAAATCTTCTTTATGTTTAACATCCTTTAATATAACACTCGCTTTGTCATGCCCCCAATATCACCCATAGGAACACTATTCAACATACTTACCGTTCTGGCAGTAAGTGTAGTAAGGACTCTTACCATTATTATTCTATGTATTAAGGCTTCCATAGATACTGACAATGATTACTTTATGGGTATTAAAAGTTTTGCCACCCAGCACTAAAGAGGTTAACTCATTACATGCACACGCACGTCAGTGCACGCCAGCATTAAATCATGACACGCATACATTTTGCACTCCAGCATTAAAGGGGTTAACTAATTAAACCAGCCCAGTCCTGGCCACTAACACAATAATGGATTTTTGCCACTTTTGTAACATAGATCGTTGAATAGAATGCTGTGTGTTCCGCTGCTCGGTGTATTATATGGTGTTTATACAGTAAACATATATATTCCGAATATATTAAACGAACTAATAAATCTTTATTCCAGTGCTACTTTTTTTTTTTTTGCAAAATAATGCTCCACTTTCATTGCTGTCAGTAATGTAAAGGCCATATATTACTAGTGTCTGTCCTCCAAACGAGGATATACTTTCCTTCCCTAAAGCCCACGTATCCAGCATTATCTTCCATTTTCACATAGACTTCCCAAAACAGACAGCCGTTTATTCTTCCCGGGACCCCCGTGTCCACGCTATGGTAAAGTGACAGGAAGGGTTAAACGTCCACGGACACCAAATATTAGGACATCGCCGGAGGTGGACAGAAGAATCAATTTCCAGATTGTGATCTGAGCTTCTCAGCCCATGTTCTGTGTAATGTCATCGAAGACTTGTGACTCCAAAAGCCAAGGTTCCTTCTCAAGGTACCTTAATGCATCGTATACTTGACTGACACAAAGTCAAAGGTGGGAGTCAATGGTGTAAACATCAACGCCATTGGTGGGAGTCAATGGTGTAAACATCAACGCCGGCAGCCATACAGAATCCACACTCCGTAACAGAGATCCATCAGCTGCTTCAATGCAAACGTTTGCGGTGGAATGTGTTTGGGATAAGCTCCGTAGACGGTGAAGGATGTTATAGAGAGACATGGTGTCCTGGGGACCAACAACTTCCACAGTTCTAAAATGCTGCGGACTACGTGAGAGGGGAAAGGGAGCACAGAAAGGATCAGGGGACCAGTGCTCCTGGTGGCCAAATGTGGAACTGGAGTTAACACAAAACAAACTCTTTGAACAGGCATAGTCCACAAAAAGATGAAGAACTGGAGGTTTCCTGTACCCGGTTGAAATGATGCCGTAGGCCGTCAGATGCTGGATTAGAATTTCCTACTCGTGGTTAATCAGGTGAGGCATACAGTCTACCCTCTTTCCTTACTACAGATATTATCTTGGTCTGGAAGTCCAGCTTTTTTTATGTTAGGTAAGTAACACTGTGCTTCC
This sequence comes from Spea bombifrons, assembly GCF_027358695.1. Taxonomy (NCBI): domain Eukaryota; kingdom Metazoa; phylum Chordata; class Amphibia; order Anura; family Pelobatidae; genus Spea; species Spea bombifrons. The sequence continues at coordinate 5,480,910 of NC_071090.1, forward strand.
TCACCTCCTTGGCGTGGCGGGTGAGCTTGTGTGCTTCGGCCAAAACACCGCCTCGCGTTTACCCGATGTAAGTATTCGCAGTTTTGCTGGAAATGTGTTCTTCTGAGATCATCAGGTTGTTTGATAATGTGAGAGGGAGTGCAGTGTTACAGTCTACACAGAAAATATCGATAAGTCGTGGGGCGTTCTAAAGGGGTCATTAGAAACTAGGAGCCAAACATGTCCTATTATTGCCGCAGTGATATGACGGAATAAGTCAGGTCCCCTGGACTGCGGCGGCGCTCAAAGCTCCATCAGAAACGGGTTTCTTTGTCGGAAACTATGAGTCCATCCTTTGCTTCCGCATTCGACGTATCGTTTTTTCTTGGGTCGCCGTGGTCCAAGAGGTGCTTCTTGGGGTGTGGAAGGTCAGCGTGGGGCGTGATCAGCTGCTTCAGCCTCTGCCGGTAAATATATAGACATACATGTGTGTGTGATTGTGTTTCAAATACATACATTATTATTTTCTGTATTTATCCGGTACAATATCAGGGGGTGTAACAAATCCAGTGATGATTGGACTCCATGGAGGTCACTATGTTGTCCAAACTAAGTTGGCCAAAGATGATCTCTTTAATTATGTGGTAGATATACAGGAGCAATACATCAAGGGGTCCTTTCAACACTAAAGAAACCCCAATCCAGTTATTCTAAGAAGGCTCTGGGGTGTAAAGGCTGTCTGCATCCAGCATATAGGCTCTCTATCAACATGGAAGTGTCAGGAGAACTTTGTCTTGCACAAGATCCAAATGGGACTCTTGGCCAACCAGACCTCCTGCCTACTCAATGAGAGGTCTTACCTTGAGTCCTCTGACACTAATCAGACCAAATCATAACCCTATAAGTTTCCATCAGCTTGACATCTATCCCCTCTCTACTTACCTGCATGAAAGGACCTTTGGTTACCAGGATGATGTAAATGGCGTACAGAGGGATACAGATCATGGAAGACATGGCCATGAGCCAGCCGAGGGCATGTCCCCAGGGCGGGTAGGTATAGCGGTTATTGTACTGCAGGGGTTTGTATTTGATCAGCGAGAACAGGAAAGTGCCCTTTAAGGTGAAAAAAAACAGACGGGGATTTATTGATGATATCAGTAGTGTCCGGGATGGAGTCGTCTTATCCGTACATATATATAATGAGGAATGGGGTATTTGGACTCACCAGGCATACAGCTGGGGTGACAAACAGCCAGCAGATCTTAACCAGCGGCCAGGGCCTGTAACCGATCATGTCTTCCACGTTGTCGTAGAACCGATCAGCTCCTGAAAAAGGACAATTTTTGCTTTCTTTCCGGCGAATCTACATGTCGATTTCCAAGACGGAAGCTACATATTTCGTGCACTTACCGTAAACCCAACCCACGCAGACCACCTCGAAAATAGCCACGAGAAGCAGGCAGGTCCCACTCGCCGCATAATAATCAAAGAGTTGGAAGACATACATTCCGCCCTGGAAAGCAGAGGAAACAGAACATTCGGGTAAATTCGGGTAAATTTAAAGCGTAATTTGGATATAAAGGTATAATGACGAAGGTGGTGTTGGTGAACATCAGTGGGAAGATTCATAACCCAGGTTGCCATACTTATGATAAAATATATAATTATATATTGTAATAAACACATTTCTATTTCTTATAATCAAAAAATCATAATAAAAAGTATCCAAATCTTCAAACAAAGTCCCCCGGTGTTCCATTTTGTTACCATAGAGATCACTATGTAGGCCAACATGGCTTTTGCCAACATATTGACCTCTATGGTAACTAAACGGAACACCGGGGAACTCTTCACTTATTAGCTCAACTCTCGTACATCATTTCTTGTGTCTCTCCTTATGAACCATTTCCCCAGAGATGAAATCAGATCTGCCAGGGGGCGAGGATCTCAGGACTTTTCACTGTTGCCCCTTCTATATGTCTATATTACCTCGGTCAGCAGGATGAGGCCAAGCAGGTAGCAGATCACAGCAACCCCCAAGATTAGGAATTCTCGGCGGAATTTCTTCCTGAAGACCCCTGGATACATGTCTACAATCGCCGTTACCAGACTCTCCACGCAGACGAACTGAGAGAACAGAAAGGGGATTCCTGTTAATCATAGGGTTCCATATTGAACTCTCCCAAGCTCACCTAAACGAAGTAAGAAAATGATAGCCCCATTCCCTTCAATGCCAAGATACAGATCGTTTCTCAAGCCCCCCCCCCTGCAAGGAGCAGGCTGCCCAATTGCCCTCGAGGTCACCTAATGTGATGTTACATGATCCTACACCAGAAGCAGAACTGGTCATGGGGTGCCAGAAGGAAACAAGGTAAGCTGAATGTAGAGTGAGTGTGAGTGTGGCAACCAGAAGGGCAAACTGACCAGTGGGCGTCTTGGCTGTTCTTGCCCCATAGGGCCAAAACGTGCCAACCTTACATTCCCTCAAGTATTTATTTTTCGAACTATCCTTGCGTACCTGACTGTCCAGACCCAGAAAGATCAGCATGAGGAAGAAAAGACAGGCCCAGAGAGGAGACACCGGCATCATGGTCACTGCTTTTGGATATGCAATAAAGGCCAGACCAGGACCTGAGAGGTGAAGTGTGGAGAGGACACATTAATACGGGTTTGGGGCAGCTGAATACACTTGAATGTGGTATCTCTACCAGAGACCTCTGAGGTTTGACAATAAGAATGAGATATGTCTGAGACAGTAAAGACCTTTTACCAAGTAACGTGCAAGAGACATACCAGACTCGGCAACGTCGGCGATGTTGACCCCTTGTTCTCGAGCCATGAAACCCAAGACAGAGAAGATGGCAAATCCAGCAACAAAACTGGTGAGGCTGTTCAGGAAGCAGAGAGCAATACAGTCTCTGGGGGGAGACAAAAAGAACAACAGGTACGGGGATGAGAAATGGTGGACAGAGGTCCCGATGTTCAGTGTCTGTCCTACTACCTCCAAGGGTCAGAAGGACACATCGATGAGCATTTCAGATCTTCCAGTGTGATGCTTATTACCGATAGCAGTTGTTGTTATACTTGTTGTAGCTTCCCAGCGCGGTCAGACACCCCTGACAGATGGCGTACGAGAAGAAAATTTGAGTCCCGGCATCCATCCAGACCTACAACACAGAACCCAAATAAAGTTCCACCTGTGCCTATAGATCCCGCTATACCCTGCAGTCTCGTACAGGGGATCCCTATGTCTTTTAGCCTATGGACAGGGGGGGATTCATGGGAAGTAGAGCCCAAAGCTGCTTGAGCGCGACCGTTTCTGGCGACCCCCGCTCACCTGCGGATCCTTGAGCCGAGTGATGTCCGGACGCAGATAAAACACGATCCCCTCGTATGCCCCTGGGAGAGTGACCCCCCGTATCAGCAGGATGATGAGCATTACGTAGGGAAAGGTAGCGGTGAAATAAACAACCTGGAAATGAAAAGAAGAAAAGCTAAACAATGTTTACAGCATGACGTGTGTAGACCATTAAATTATGGACTATCCTCGGCATACATCCTAAGTGTCCTTCTTTAGGAGAGCCAGTCCCTCTTTAGGAGCCTAATCTCTCCGTTTCTTGTTCTTCCCCAGACGTCTCTCTTTCCTAGGAGCTCTGAAGGCTCGTCGAACGCACTCACCTTCCCGGTGGATTTGACTCCCTTCCATATGCAGAAGTAACAGATGATCCAGGCCAGCAGCAAACACAGAGCCAGCTCCCAGCGGACGGTGCCAATGTGCTCGATGCCATCAGACAGACCAAGGGCCCGGTTCCTAATTGCAAAATATGTATTAATATTAATTTATTAAAATTAATAATAATATTAATATTATTAATTAATTATTAATATTTATTATTATTAATTTATTATTAATATATATATATTTGTCCAGTTTGAAAGGAGCTATTTCTCCATGCTGTATGCGGGTCACTCATATACCATTCCTAAAATACATCACATAGCAGTCTTAGAACCTTGGGCGATTCTCTACAGCCCTTCGGCGAAGCTCCTTGACTCTGCGTCTGTCATATACTCAGCCCTGATGGATTCTCTTCTGATTCAATAGGTTTATAGAAAGTCGGAGGAAATGGATGTGAAAGAAGGGTCAACGAGAATGAAACTAGGGTTAATAAGTAGACCCTCACAGATTGTTTTGGGTACGTTTCTCCAGAATGAATCATTTCATCCCATTGTATCAACTACACATTAGAAAGGGAAGAATCTAGGTAAAAAGGGTAGAGGGCTGAACCTTCATAATGCCGCGGATAGGAGGGTCAGCAAGCTGGGGGTCAAGGGTAGCCTCTGGTCATGGACCACTAAGCCAAGCATGACCCAACTTAGATTCCCCAACCAGATCCAATCAAAACATTGCAAGCTTGGGGCCGGAACCCTCTTTACCGAATGTATCAGCTTATCTTAGTCTAGTTTTGTCAGACCCTTTGAGTGTATAGACAGCAAGAAGAGCTGAGACAACCTCGAGGAGAGCCGACGTGACATCCCTGCTTCATAATGCCACCCTAGTGGGTTTTTGGGGTCAAATAGGAGAAAAAAAAACTGGAAGCATGTGACGTTAAACTTTTATTACCCGTTACGTGTAAAAATGATGGTAAATAAATTAGGGGGGGGACATTAGCATGTGCAAGTACATGAAATAATATGAACAAAATGTACAGCTCACGTACTCCCAGAATTCCACCACAGGGGACGTAGAGTTTGCTGGAAATGTAAAGTTCTCCGGTTTCCCGATTAGATCCACGCAATTCTCTAATATGGAAAGCAAAGGGAGGGATATTTATTCTGTATCAGCTGTATATGTAGGTATACTTATGGATTGTATCCCCAAAGTGTAGGCTTTGGTATAGAATGTTCATTATAACCATAAGGCAACGCCACCAAATGTATGTATCGCCAAATGTATGTATCGCCAAATGTACGTATCGCCAAATGTACGTATCGCCAAATGTATGTATCGCCAAATGTATGTATACACAATGGTATAACACAGTATGAAATAAACTGGAAACCAGTTAACAAGAGACCTAAACATATATACCGTGGGATATGGTAACACGTTACTCTCACATGTAACACATGTAAAATAATGGCACACTTGGGTGGGGGATCTCCTTTAGTCCCGACGTACCTGTATTCCAGGTGTGGTTGCAGCTGGCCCAGGGCAGATCGGCCGTGAAGGAGCTGAACAGATAGAACAGAGCCCAGGCCAGGATGACAATGTAATAGATATTGAGGTAGCCCTCTATGACCTGGGAGGCATAGCCAATACCTGTAGGGGAGGAAAAAAGTATACGGAAAGTATATCACATGTCCGGGGTAATTATTACCATCAGTGTGATAGTTTTGCTGCTCAAAGGAGACCATGGATGTAAATATACCCCAAGGATATTATATTATTAGATCATTATTTGATTGAGCCCCATTTTCAAGCTGATAAATATGCTAAACGTTGGACTATCACACCTGAGCTAAAGCCCTAACCGAACCTAGCAGACAAGATCATCTATCAATTCCACTATTATTATTATTACTACTATTATTATTATTATTTCTACTTAATTTTCCATTTATATGTTATTCAAATTTTTCTTTCTTCAGCTTTGATATAATATCTGCCTCAACTCTGTGATCCTTTAACCCCCTCCCCCATGGCGTTAAACCTGCCGGAATATGTACAGTGCCGCGGAATATGATGGCGCTATATAGATCAATAAAAAATAACATTAATTAAGCGATAGCAGATTGTAATTCCACATCTATGCTCTAGAGGGCGCTGTTAGATAGGATCAGCGAAAAGTTGTTTCATAAAAATCCGAGGAGGTAAAATAAGGACATAAAAAGACAGCAATAGAGTTCCGAGCAGATTCTGTGATGGAGTCTTCAGTAAAAAATGATACCTTTTATTAAACCGACGCAGAAAAAGAAGTCACACAAGCTTTGGGACCTCAGAGGTCTTTGATGAAAGCATCTTCATATTGAAAATTCTATTTTATCTCAAGAAGAGACTATAGAGGTCCTGAACGCTTATGGGACTGGATTAGAGACTCCATCAATACAGGGATATAGTCATTAATAATGGAGTAATGGAATATAAAGCTATTATTATTTTTTGTTTTATATAGCGCCAACAGATTCTGCTGCGCTGTACAAAGTCATCATTAGCCCAATTATAGCGGATCGTGTTTAGGAAACAATATGAGAAAAGAACGGTTATGACTTCACAGGTAATTACTGTGCGAAGGTAATACAGTGAGATTGGGGGCAAAGATGCATAGAAATGGTTACCCCAAGGACGGGCAACACATGGGACAAGTTTGCATCATGGTAATTAAACATACCTTCAAACAGGGGGCAGATTTTCCTCCAGGCTGTGACCCCCCCCTGGCTGGTGTACTGACCCAGAGCCGTCTCCAGAAAGAAGACGGGGATCCCGCAGGTGAAGAGGAAGATGAGATAGGGAATGAAGAAGGCTCCTGCAAGTCAATGGGAAAAAGATCTCTGATGAGGTCATCACTTTGATACATAGCACCCCAAATTCCTAAATCAAAGGCGTTTTTTTTTATCCCCGACAGCTGTCCAAGATTTGCACTGACAGTCCCTAGTCCAGCCTTGGTGTTCCAAATACACCCCTACCTGGCCAGGTATAGCAAATTTATACATAATTACTATTATTATTACCTAATTACTAACACAGAACACCAAAGAAACGATTATTTAATCCGGTTCCTTTTTCAGAATTTTTTTTTTAGTTTTGTGAAAAGAAATTATCCAAGGTTTCTGTGTTGCTTTTAGAACATCAGAGGCATAAATCAAATAAGGGGTCACACACCTTTAAAAGGCGGCGCACCATCATATGACATCATAACTCAACACGTGAAGGACTTGAGGTTGATGGAGTGGTGGTGGCGCTACCCTGGGCTGGGCACTGGCTAGAGAAAGTAATTAAGGTTTTGTCTAAGTGGAACAGCAGCTTTAATCCTAAATTAGGGATCACACCAGCAGCTGTGGATGGCAACTCCCATTGTGCTCAGCGCAATCATTTTTTGTAGTAAAATCCATTATGATGCAAAAAACGTATTTACGTGCCTTGAAAAGTTTTCTGCCAACTACAGTCGCAACAATATGACAGACGGCGCTTCCGAGAATGATACTTTTCCATTACATATGTATAGATATAATATATTTGGTTACGGGTTGCTAAGCAACAAAGAGACTCAAAGGGAGATCTGGCCTCTTCTTCGGGGGAAAGCGTTAAAAAAAAAAAAGGAGCCTCCTTTTCTTCACCCCCAAAAGAACATTCTTGAAAGCAACGGAAACTTGTGACAAAAACCCCATTCTTCTTCCTAACTAAGTGTGAAGGGAGAGACGGGCTCCCCGCTGCCACGGAGGGGCAGACCCCCACAACCCCCCCCCCGGCCACAGCGCTACTTCCATAAAACTGTGTATCCCGCTACACGTCCTGGCAGGAGGAAAGGGTTAACGAATTGTGTGCCACACAGCATGGCAATGAGCGATTAATCAAGTCGGTAAATAATCCGAGGGTCCCGGGCCGAGCGACCTCTGATCCGAGCGCTGATTTCAATAGAAGACGAATGTTACCAAAAGATACTTTGGTGGGAAAAGTGAGTGGATGCTTCCACTCGGCCTGCCTTCTGATACTTTAATGACAGCGAGAGAAAAAAAAGATTGATGGGGGTCTTTAATGGGAGAAACCACTTCGGTTCCCAAGTCAGGAGCCGGCGGGCCGGCCGGATCATACGGGGGTCGCTACGCTAACGTTCTGCCTATCGTACAAAACTTTAGTAGGTATGGCGTCCATAGAAACATAGAACTTGACGGCAGAGAAGACCCTTTGGCCAAATCAGTCGTTGGTCTCGTCTTAGATTCAGGAGCCATATCCCTATCCCTCACTGTCTTCCCTCACTGTATAACCCTCTACCACATTTGCTGGGAGGCTGTTCCACGTATCTACCACCGTCTTGGTAAGGCAACCAACCTTTCCCTCGTCCTTTAACGCTACTACCCCACCTTCTCTGCTGATTGAAGGTTGTTGAATAATTGCCTTATTCATATTTCTTTCCACCCAAGGCACTGATTGGCCGTTGCCATAGAAAATAAGAGTTTTTTTTAAAAAAAAGTGTTATTTTTATGTGATTTGAATTTCAGAAGACAGAATAAAATCACACATTTACTAAGGATGTTTTCTTAACGTGCTAGAGAGTGCAATCCATGCTTTGTCTAAACAGGACAGCACCTTTAACCTTTCTTATCCCAAGGGATCTTAATTTGAGTAAAAAAGGACTGAAAAGTCTCTGTTTAGTACGTTTTATTTACAGACTAACATCTGGATCAGCCTTCACGTTTTGGGGGGTTAACGGGACATTTTGTAAGCTTCACACACAGAGGGCTTTGTCCTGTTTCAACCATGGCCACTGAGCTTAAAACAACAAAAACACTAAAAAAAAATAAATATAAAAAAAATGTAAAAAATTTCAGATAGCCTAAAGAATTCCAAAATTGTAAACTTTCTTACTACGCTCATTGATAATCCTCTTGGAAAACTCTATTTTTATTATTTTTATACTTTTTAAAGACACATCAGATTGGTTCAGTAACATAGCAGATGATGACGTCTCTACGTGGTGGTGTCTGTTACGGATGTTCACGGCCTATTTATATTTTTTAATTTATTTAAGTGTTTATAGAACCTTCTCAGCCCCAAGTTGATCTCCTGCAGAAGGAATCTTCATGTAAAAATGATTATTAAATAAAAAAAAATGTTTCAAAAAAAATTAAAAAAAAATATTATTTTTTTTGGGCATTTACAGGCATTCTAGGAATTTCACTACTAAAATAGATATTTTTTTTTTTACTAGCTTCTTTGTGCACCCTTTCTGGCCTCTTAAGCCTTGAGCAACGTAATTAGATCTTTCCAAAAGTATGTAATGATAAGCAAAAAGAGAAGAACGCTGATAGGCGCTACTACTACTACCCCTATTCACAACCGAAAAAAGCATACAGATAGTAAGAGGAGCGGAAAAAGTATTTGGCAAATCAATGGTGTAAAATGTTAATTAAATAATATATTGTGATTAAGAATTATTTGGAAAATACAAAATAAGAGAATTTTGTGTTTTCTTCAAAATAGCATAAATGATAAATAACCACAATAAACGGGTGATCAATATAAATAATAAAAAGACTTCAAGCAGTATTGATCTACGATTTATTGTGTTTATAAGTATAATTTAATTTTCTTTTTCTCTTCGAATAAGTCTTATAATAATAATAATAATAATAATAATAATAATAATAATAAAATAATAATAAAAAAAAAAATAATAGTTAAATAATAATAATTAAAAAATAATAAAAAAATAAATAAATATAATAATAATAAATAAATAAATAAATAAAAATAAATAAAGAAAATAATAATAATAATAATATGAAGAAGAAGTAGTAGAAGAAGAAGAAGAAATTGTGCTTCTCTTTTTGTAAACTTCCTCCAAGTTTGATCGCTTTGGCGGGATGTTTACAGCTAGGTTTTGTGTTCTCGCTGCCTGGCAAACCCGTTTCTGTGTGATAAAAGCCCTACTGGAGAGAACAATAACTTCTTAAGAAGCGGTTTGTGGGAGGTATAACCTCTGAGGCTGGCATTCATTACGGACAAAGGATACTATGTATCAAACAGAATTAACCACTTAAGCATAGATCGCTCGCTAGTGGCTTCAAAGTATCTTTTTTTTCCAAATATTTACGTAAACATAAAATTTTTAGGGAATTATGTTTACGCATAAACCTCAGCTAAAGCAGATCTGTCCTTTTATTCTTTACCCTGGAGGCTTATTCACTCAAATAGAGCATAGAAACTAGTATGAAGCATGTTTGGTTTCTACGGTAACAATCCAATAATGCCTCTTTCTGTGTCACATGGCAATTAAGTGTTCCAGGCAAAAATGATGAATGAAGCAAAATTGTACGTAATTAGAGAATAGATGCGGGGAAGTGTTTGAGAATTTGACAGCACTAGTAGTGATGTTGGCGGAAAAGAACCTTTATAATCTGTAAGATACTTTAAGTAATATTGTTACCCTTTCCTATAATGCATACATTATATTATTTATTAATAAAATAATAAAATAGAGTATTATTCTCAATAAAAGTTTCGCACAAGACAGCTTCGCCTACAAGAGCAGCTGAGACTGGCCCTTCATATTGCACAGAGATAGCACGGAATTCTGGGTTATTGATCACGCTATAAGGGGATATATTACGCCTTTAATATTTCCTCTATAATGCAGAGAGGCGGTTCTGAGACAGGGCTCAAGCTCCTTTAAGTTGCTGTTCCAGGCATTGTTTCCAGGAAAAGTCTAAGCCTGGGGCCATCCAGTTTTAAAGGTGGTGGTCCAACCCTCACCTACAGAAGTGGACAAGAGGCCCTCAGGCATCATTTCATGTCTAACTAAGTCCTTGTTGGGCTTCCTCAATGGACCTTTGGTTGGGGGAATGGTTTGCCCAGGAAAAGGTTAAGGGTCGGATAGAGGGGAGAGACTGGGCGAGATGGGGGTTAAAAATGGATAGGGGAAGAGAAGATAAAAGCTGAGGGCTGGAGAGGAAAAATGATGACTACTTTTCATGCAGACCTTGGTAAAAAATATCAATATAAATGTGTTTTTAATAAATTGCTGTCCATTCAAACTCACCTCCTCCATTCTTGTAGCAGAGATAAGGAAATCTCCAGACGTTTCCCAGCCCAATAATCTCACCGGCGACAGACAGAACAAATTCCAGTTTGTTGCCCCAAAGTCCTCTCTCTTGCAACTCGGGCTCCTGCTTTTTGCCCTCTACGGCGACACACAGGGCATCTGATTTCTCTGCCCCATTCCAGGTTTCCTCGCAGTCCTTTCGCCCCATCGCTCTGTAGGATGAAACAGAAGAAGGATTTTGTAGGATCAGCTGAGACGAACACATATGACGGAAGCAGGGCTGAAAGCGAACTCACGCGGCATACATGGTACGGAGACATTCTCTGGACGGAGCAGCAGGAACAGGACATTACTGACCGGGGGGGAATAAACTGGGATGGTTTTAGAGGAGGGGGAGATCTCACTGTGACCTTTGGGAAACTATTTTGGGGAAAAAATGCTACACTAACAGCAACGTCATTATTGTTTTTCTTGCTTTCTTTGCAATTTACATTTGCCTGAAAGCTCATTTAGAAAAATAGGGGTCTGGACATGTTGTTCACCATCCATGCCCACCTTTTCCTGATTTTCTAACGCATATTGATGTGATGGGATTGGGAGTACACCAAAAAAAAAAGTCATCAGACTCGGGACGCCTGAAGCACTAATCCTTTTTAATAAAATATGCGGATTGAAACAGAGTAAATAACACAAAACCTTTACTTTTCCTCTCGCTGATTTCTGGGCCTAGAAAGTTTTGTCCTCTGAAGTGACTACAAATTCAGGAGGGCGTTTTATCCCCGGATAAGTTAAAATTAAATTTATTCTCACATAAAGTAAAGTGCGAGGAAAGAGATGACCAAATACACACAACCAGGACAGGCTCTGCCACACTCTGCCACATTGACACCCAAACACACACAACAGGACAGGCACTGCCACACAGACGCCCAAACACAAAAACCAGGACAGGCTCTGCCACACCGGCACCCAGACACACACACCAGGACAGGCTCTGCCACACCGACACCCAAACACACACACACCAGGACAGCCTCTGCCACACCGACACCGATTATGAGAAAAAATAAAACGATTATTTTTTTGTAATAACACTTCTTTTAATTGTGTTTTATATCGGGTGATGTAGACATTGATCTGCCAGTTTATACATCACTTCAGAACCAATACTCATATACTCAGAACTGAAAGTTACTTTTTGTTTCTAGTAAATCCCACAAATGCCTCGAAATTGGTTGTTTTTTATGCTAACTAGGATATTATAAGTGTGTTAATATGCAGAGCAGACACTAACTGGTTAAGTTTCTTCTGTTTTATTACTCATCTGATACAACTAAATAATCGGACTCTCTGGATTCTCCTCCCGGTGATGTTGATCCAGAACAATACAGAAGATCAATAGAGAGGAATCCCGACCTCTGATCAAAGAGGGCACCATGAAAGGAGGAAAACCACATCAAGCAGAGAATGGCAGACCACATGGAGGCAACTCCTGGCTTCAAGCACCATGAGCAGCTGGTCCGCCACTGCCTAAAAGCCCCCATTCCCATTCTCTAATGCCCAACAAATGCCCCATTCCGACACTCTATCAGCCCAGCACTTTGACAATCCTTAATACCCCAGCACCGCCCCACACCTACCACCCAATACCCCCTGTCCCACACCCGGTTTCTTGCATCCCAGCTTACCACAAACATTACCTCCAGTACTCCAATAGTAAGTAACCCATAGTCCACTACTACTCAGTCACAGGCATGTTACTCACTACTACTCTATTACTCAACGTTCATACTAAGTAACCGCACACTCCAGCATCAGAGTAACTGCCAGTTGTGTCCGTTTATTGCCACAGCACCTACCTATTCCCTATCTGAAACACGCCAAAGTTGGCCCAGCATGCCCACAGCTCTACTGATCAATACCCCAGCATTGTACCTCTCTTACTCTCTAATACCATCACAATGCCCCCTACCAACCACCATCACTCCCCCCCCCTACAGACCTCTAGTGAGGACAGACTGCAAAGCCCCACATACCCTCTGCTGCCCCTCCTACCCTTTAATCTGCCCCAGCCTCAAACTACCCCTTCTCGTGATGTAACCAGAATTCACTTCCCCATATCTATACTGGCAGTGAGCCCCCTGTGCTCCCCAGAGCTGTACATAACCCTGCGTATATCAGTATACTCCCCTGTAAATCTGTGGTTCTGTATATGTGGCATATAATGAATATGCCGATATGTGTATGTACAGGCAGTATGTATATATGTAGATTATATGTGGGGCATACATACCGTGTATCTGTGTACGCCGCAGCTTTTCACTTCGTTTTTGTATCTGTTGATCTGCTTTCCATTTCCGCCCCTGCTGATCGGCCCTACGGATTCTCACGTTACTAGAAACTCAGCCGTAAACGGCCAAATCCTATACAATGAGCTCCAGATGTGCTTCACCCTAAAGCAGGGCTGGGTCACCTTTGACCATACAGCTGTTTTTTTTGGGGGGTATAAGCTGTAACCCCCCCTCCAAAAAACCTTTCGTCCTGGTTTAGCAAACCTAGGGCCGTGTCTTATAAACACAGACACAATGTAACCGCGTTCTTTCTGTTACATGACATGGAAGCCATTCCAAAGCCTTTGAAGGCCTCATATGGTTCCTGGGTCATCGCCTGGACAATACGGTCCTCAACGTGTGATTTCCCCCTCCCCCAATGCATTTAACTGCTACAGTTGTCTATCTCTTATTTTTGTCCTAGGGTTTTAGGGCAGGTTCTTAAACCCTACATTAAATTCATTCAAATGAAATATATTAAAAACATCAAAAACTTAGTAGAAACGTAAAAGTCCAAACAGGGCATAACTTGGCATTCATCATAGTAATGTAATTATACTAATACAATGAACCATATTTATATAGAACAATAAAGGGCTACGTGGTTTCCATGGTGACTACTCCACATTTAGAAGACTGCCCCGGAAATTCTATTTAAAAATATGTCCTACTGTTTCACTATCATGGTTACTATTTGGGTGGAAAATAAAGAATATCCGTTCATAATGTGTATAAAATTTAAATTCAAGAATATTTTTATCTTTTTTTTATCCATTTCAAGGGCCAGCTTGGAGACAACTCAACGGGCTTGTCTGAATCTTCAGTTGGGTTCTAGAGTTGGGTTCCTGGACGTTCCACGCTATTTAAAGGAACATTTGGCGAATACTACCCACAAATCCTATAGTTTTAGTTTTTACCCCCTTGGGGGTCGGTGAACAGAACCCCAGGACCTACCGGTATATCCCAATTCTAATTTTTTAAGATCCAAAGGAACATTAAGGAACTATTTCTTCCTCCTTGCAATTTTTATCTTAGTTGATTATGTTTTATTACTTAAATTTGTTACAATATTGTGTTTTACTTTAATTACACCATTTTTGTTACCGTATCGCATAACCGTCCCTGTGTCACCAATGTTTTGACGGAGCGGGGTATTTACTCGTATTCCGCAATAACACATTCAGTAACTATGTTTGTGTTACTATGTCGTATAGATTGTGTTATTATTATATGAATGGTTTTGTGTTAAGTATTACACACCCTGCTTTAGTTCGGGACTGTATTATGTTCTGTTTTCTTTTCTTTATTATGTGTCTTGGTCTATTGTCTCATTCAACTCATGACCTTAACTGACTCGAACCTGGTGGTGGAAATACATATCTATCACGGAGTATGTTACATACTAAAGTAACTGAATCGTGTCGCGTGTAATCCAACATGCTTAATTTCACTCAAGCTAAAGATCGCCCCCACCTAATCTCAGGGGCTACGTCTTACTCGCAGTCACCCTTACCCCACCTCGGGGGTTTATTTACTAAAGTTTCATCGTACTTAATTCACTATGGGCCAAAAACCATTGAGATCCTCTAGATAAGTGCGGACACGAACCGGCAACCAGTGGTTCTTCTGTACTGCCTGCATGGGACCCAAGGGAAGCAGCAACATCTTATAGCAAACAAGCAATCCTGGAAAGACCTGGAAACATATATATGTCACCCGGCAGATTGTTTAAAGACCTGCTGGCCATCCTGTATAACGTATATTTATCTATAGGGAATAATACGTTAACAAACATCAGAGCATTGGAACATCTAGACGGCTTGGCAGACCCCGGAGTTGTGACGTTCTAGCCATGGGTTTGGAGGTAAGACGGGTTTAATGTATATCACAGGTGGTCATTCCTAACTTCTTCTCGACACCTTGTATAGTCGCGGTTGGATTTCCCATCCTACCATGATTGTTGGCGTAGGGGCTGGTGTAACGCACAGAGCCCAGCATTTATACTGCGACTGTTCCGGGACTATAATACACATTCTTCTACGGGACTCTGAGCTGGCAGGGAATGATGGGAGTTGTAGTCCAAGAACGGCGAGTGAGATACCAAATATCAACACCCAACCAGAGAGCTATAGAGTGAGGGAAGAAAAGATAGATAGATAGATAGATAGATAGATAGATAGATATAAAGACGGATAGATAGATAGATAGATAGATAGATAGATAGATAGATAGATAGATAGATAGATAGATAGATAAGTAGATGTATAGATAGATAGATAGATATAAAGATAGATAGATAGATAGATAGATAGATAGATATAAAGACGGATAGATAGATAGATAGATAGATAGATAGATAGATATAAAGATGGATAGATAGCTCTATCATATACACTCATATACTTCATCGGTTCCACTCACCTTGCAGAACGGGACAGCGCAGGGATAGTGGTAAGGAGTACTGACACCAGTCGTTGAGTCGTCACGGATCCAAGGAGCGCAGGATCCCCGGCTGAGTCTTCTCCAGCTGCAGGATGGCCAGTCTGACTATTAAACAGAGGAGAGAGGGGAGAGGGGAGGGATAGGGCACCGGGAGGAGGAGGAGGAGGAGGGTGAGTGCGCAGCTAATGGAAAGGTTAATAAAAGGTGGTTACAACACCGTATGGACAGGGTCCAGGCGGCACGGGTCACGCTGCACACACACAGGGTCACGATTTGTTGTGTACATTGTATATCAGAAACCTCATTCCATATTACAGAGATACCTCCCAAGTTTCCCTGTTTAGCTTGGCCAGTCACTCTTTTTCCTCCCCTGATGCCCCTCTTTTCTAGGAGCTTGGGATGTTTGCTGGGTATTAGGGTATCACAGGGTTCTACAGCCCTAATGGGTTTATTTGTTAATTAAGTAAATAAAATAGATTCTTCTTCTTCTAAATACTTTGCTTGTCCACAAAAATCTATGGAAGAGAACTAACGGAGAAAACAACATTTCATAAAGCTCCACCCCCTGCCACACCTACAGCCACACCCCCTAAAACTAAAGGGTTACTCTTGACCCTTTCCAGTGTTGGCGGTACACAAAATCTGCAAAACTCCCTACACAACCACATCTGGAGTAACACTCACTACACACTCAGTACCTGTCCAGAGTAACACTCACTACACACTCAGTACCTGCCCGGACTAACACTCACTACACATTCAGTACCTGTCCGGAGTAACACTCACTACACACTCAGTACCTGTCCGGAGTAACACTCACTACACACTCAGTACCTGTCCGGAGTAACACTCACTACACACTCAGTACCTGTCCGGAGTAACACTCACTACACACTCAGGACCCGTCTGGAGTAACACTCACTACACACTCAGTACCTGTCCAGATTAACACTCACTACACACTCAGTACCTGTCCGGAGTAACACTCACTACACACTCAGTACCTGTCCGGACTAACACTCACTACACACTCAGTACCTGTCTGGAGTAACAATCACTACACACTCAGTACCTGTCCAGAGTAACACTCACTACACACTCAGTACCTGTCTGGAGTAACACTCACCACACACTCAGTACCTGTCCAGAGTAACACTCACTACACACTCAGTACCTGTCCGGAGTAACACTCACTACACACTCAGTACGTGTCCGGACTAACACTCACTACACACTCAGTACCTGTCCGGAGTAACACTCACTACACACTCAGTACCTGCCCGGAGTAACACTCACTACACACTCAATACCTGTCCAGAGTAACACTCACTACACACTCAGTACCTGTCTGGAGTAACACTCACTACACACTCAGTACCTTTCTATTTTCGGTGGCTTTTCTCTCTCTATGATAACCCCATTTATCCGGAATAACGCTCTCTAGAGAATACCGTACACAAGCACCACCTTCCAGGATTAACCCCGTGTATGAAAACGATACACGTATGGATTACTGCTCTCTATAGGAATGATTTCTGGTAATCTATTTGTGTTCCATGTACAAGATTTTGCTGGTATAACATTTTTTGAGAAAATGTGTACTTAATGTTAGTGATACGGAAGAACACTGCTTAGTTAACCCGGCCCACCGTGATACTGCGATTTTGGCTTCACTGCGGGTCCAGAGGTTTATACCGGAAAACGCAATTTATTGTTTAACTGCCCCATGAGGTGTAATCTTTATGACCGACACCCCGGGTTATTAAAGGAACACATATGATTTACATGATGCAAACGCATGGGGGTATCCTGCAGAAACATCAAGATATAAACAAAAGGGTAGGAAGCTGCATCTCTGTAGCTGCAACTTCCCCATAAGTATTTTTTCTTTCCTTTTTTTTACTCACCTTTCAACAATGAGAACACTTCCAAAGGGGGCTTCCGGGTATACTGGGGAATATCTCTGTATACTGGAAAATAATCTGTACAGCCACACGAGGCTGTCTGCACCTCTGCCAACAGCACTCCCACACCGCACTCCTCTCCAAACAGTCTACACACCCAACGTGTCGCTTAAAGCAATCTGTCACTTCTTCCCACGTTCTACGGCCTACACACTCAATAAGCCCATGCCATCAAACCTATAGATTAAAACAAGCAACGTATACATATATGAGAAAACCGCTTTGTGTCATTTCAGAGTTACAGACGTGAGCAGATTCAGAGAATTAACCCCTTTATTACCAGCCATTACATACACAGTCACACACAGACACACACACACAGTCATACACACACACACAGCCACAGCCACACACACAGCCACAGACACACACACAGCCACAGACACACACACAGTCACACACACACACAGCCACAGACACACACACAGTCACACACACACACACAGCCACACACAGTCACACACACACAGCCACACACACACACACAGCCACACACATACACAGCCACAGACACACACACAGTCACACACACAGCCACAGACACACACACAGTCACACACAAAGTGGCATACATCAGGAGACGCTTCTAAACTCTAAGCCAATAAGATCAGTGTAATTGTCTTAAAGATAGTTTGTTTTAGAGAAAATTACTATTTTTTTTATTTCTTCACCAGGAAAGCTGTGTCCCGGGTTGGCCAGGACAGTCCCGTAATGGGACTCTAAATCTCAAACGAACTATCTTTCAGACAATTACACTGACCGAGAGACCCGCGAGTTACAGGCAGTTTTCCTAAATGAAATTAGTAAATTCTTAATCATGACCACCAGTTAAGTTCACCCGGCACCTAAGGGGTTAAACCTCTGAACTATATAGAAGCGGGGTCAGAGATCCCCAGGCTTTAGAAGCCAAAACAACTGGCAGGCGTTTAAAGCTCTGCGACTTATTATAAAGTCCACTCACCTCGGACCATGCAATGGGATCTGCGCGCCCCCTGCTGGTCAACGAGGATAGTGCCGCTGAGGACGCTCATCGAGACGTTCCTTTCGTGATGTAAAGACCCAAACCTTAATAAATCCTTGGTCTCGTCTTAGATTCAGGAGCCGTATGCCCGTCCTATGCATGTATATATATATATATATATATATATATATATATACATCCCCTCGTCTCGGTAAATAAAAACCTCCTTACATTAAACCTAAGCATCTGAACCTTTTAGTCTTAGATTACAGTCTCTTGTTCTTCGATGTGCCGTGAAATAATCATAGCCGCCTTTACACACATGGACTTTGGCTTGTAATATAATCCAAGGGGGGGGTCGGCTATAGTTTCAACAAATATGTGTAATTATCGCACGCTCGGTTCTGGCGTGGTGTTATTACTTTAATTATGAATAATAAAACTCTATCACCGACCATAGCAATGATTAACTCTCTGCCCGCGGGGTTAACGTGTGGCTATTTAAAGCGTTTTCTCCCTCACCAGTCCAGCCCTGATATTATAGAGTATTTAAGTAAATCGAAAAATAGGCCAAATATCCATTAATCTGCTCAAATAAAATTCCATTGAATGTTTCTGTAGTTTTCATGGGCCATCTTTGGCCGAGATGCCCGTATTTCAGAACCCTCGTTACACGGACAGCTCATCTCGGTGCTACGTGTCACTCGCACTCCGAGACATCAGCTTCAGCGACACTCAATGTTTTGGTGCGGCGGGATCGAACCCTCCACTAACGGGAATGAAAATAGGCTCAATGGTGAAGCCAATAATAAAAAAAAAATATATATAATATAATAAAATGTTAAAAAAATAAATAAATATAAATTGTATTAAAATATTAATATATATATATAATATATATATATTATATATTATATATATATAATATATTTTTTCAGCATTTTTTTTAATTAGCATAAGGCATAAGAAGACCCTTTGTCAGCGGGGCTCCTGTAAGTGATATATATGTATATAGATTTTTTAACATTTTAACCAATTCATTGTAAATTATGTTGATTATGTCAAAAAATGAAAAGGAACATATTGACGATTAAAACGTTCAATACTCGCAACCCCCCTACCCCTAATTTATCCCTCAATTCTATGACACTGGATAAGGTGTGATAAAGGGCGTTGTGTGATAACCCCTTCCCAACATACTTCATTTAGAACGTAAATCATAGTGTATATGTGAAACCTATATAAGTGGGTGTGGCTTAATGATAAGCACACCCATTTAATGTAAATCTACACCATGCATTTCATCCTTGCCTATGCCCTGCTTATAAACCCCATATATATATATATATACGTATGATAAGCATTCCAGCCACATTGCGTTGGTGTGTAATAATAATCATGGCGTGGCCATACGGCGTTGTGCGCATTAAGGAGTGTCTTGCAGATCAGAGGAACCGCTGGGAAAGCTGTGTATCTATAAATTTCCTGGTTTGTTTGTTTGGTGTTTTTTTTTGTTCTTTTTTCCCTTGTTTTGTTCTTATTTCTTCCGTTCGGCATCTTCTGGTTTTAATTCTATGTACAGAACTTTGTTTATCTCACGGGTGGCCGGTATGTTGTCCCCGCGACTCCGACGGCATCTGGGAAGCAGACGGTAATAATTACTGCCGGCAAAGAGGGGATTTGATTATCTTTCTGGAGCCCTGCCGCCCTGTGCCCTGTTTATCTGCCACCTTGCACCCCCTCTGCACAACTTGTACATTTTTTAGGGGCAGAACCTATTCTCCAGCTCATTATATATTTTGTTACATATTATCTATCTATCTATCTATCTATCTATCTATCTATCTATCTATCTATCTATCTATCTATATATATTTATACAATATATATACCCTCCTTGCCATTGTCACAAATTGGGCACAACTGCCCTACCTCCTAAAAACCTAAAAGCTAAAGGTTCTATAGGGGGCGCTATGGAATAAATATAACCAGGTTTCCATAAGTGTTTAAAACACACATGTCTGTTGTTAAGTAAAGTGGTTTTTAGTAGAAACAGCTGATGCTACTTTACAGTAAGGGCTGTCAAGCTACGGAATCCATAGAATACAATCCCTGGGTCAACGGAGTCTGCAGACGGACCAACACCTTTAAAATTGGACCGGATGCATCTATATGGCAAAGAGTGGCATATAGTTGAACACAGATGCTCATATCCATCCGTCGGTCGCACTTACCTCATCAAGCGGCTGCCGGCCTTGACTTGCCGGGGCTGCCCCATGGTTGCCAGTCGGACCCTGGCTGTACTCATTTAAATAATAGGCGCTGAAGGAATAACCTGGTTGCTCTCGGAAACGTGAGAGAAATGCCCAGTTCTCAGCCCAGTATTGGGCACTGGGATTAGTTGAAGAGGGTTTGCCGGTCGTCATCCGAAGCAATACAATGAGAATACTTTTGAACGTTTGAACTCAACGACCATGTGTGTTTGTAAAAACCTTTTTAGCCAAGTAACCGCACAAACATTCACTGCCGGTGTTTTGATGGCCTTTCAAGCTTTCTCATACAGAAACGTTCCCATATTCCGGTTCCGTGCTCGCCCTCCCTGTTTATCGCCGCGTCTTCAGATCTGCTTTGTAACCACATCACAAACACAAGCTTCCCCGTTGTCTTTTTTTCCCCGCCGGCCGACGGTGCGTGTGGGGGGGGGCAGCAATGTGTGGGCGCCATGGTTGAGTCACTTTGTGCCTTCCCAACTCTAAGATCCGAAACTTTTGTTCCCTTAACAATCTTTCCCCAGGTGCGGTTAATTCATCCGTCTGGGTTTGTTTTAGATCCTGTTTATTTAATCCTAACGCATGGATGCACAGGGTGGGGAGCTTGGCAGCGCCATCTTGGCATGCGTGTTTGTTTGGTCCCTCATCATGGAGAGCTTCTGCATAAGGGTGCAGAAGGTGCTCCGCGCATGATATGGACAGCCTCTCCTTCATTCCTCCAATCAGGGGAGAGGCTATCCAAGATCCAAGTGGAAAGCCAGAGGGTAACAATGGGGCAGTAGGGCAGAAATGATTCTGTCTATTGTGGGTGGCATTGTTGGACTCGGAAATATCTGGAGATTCCCATATCTGTGTTATAAGAATGGTGGAGGTGAGTGTGACCTCTTGGGGCTAAAACATATAGAACGGTAAATACTTAGTCTGTGCTCAGCATATTGTTGCCATAGTAACTTACAAAACTTCTCTCTTCTCAGGGGCCTTCCTGATCCCTTATGTGGTCTTCCTCATTACTTGCGGGGTCCCTATCTTTTTTATGGAGATTGCATTAGGCCAGTACACCACCCAAGGGCCGGTCACCGGCGTGGGTGAAAATATCTCCCATCTTTTCCGGTAAGAGTCAATGAAGAGCAGTTTGGGTTGACGTCTCCCACAATGTATGGGGAATACGTCATAAAGAGTATTCGTTGGGTTGGTTTAACCGTTTGTGGAATGTAAGCTTTGACGTTCAAAGGCAAATTGGACCATGTCGCACGGTCACCGTGGAAACCTGTGCAATGGGACTCTCGGCGACTCACTATTTGTACGAGGATTGTGCTTTAGTAATGTGGCTTATACGGGCACTTTGGCCATATGCCAACTGTGATGGATTTTAGGAATGACTTAGAACCATTAAAACCTGGAAAACATTTAACATTTGGCGGCAAATAAGAAGATACATTATCCTATACGCTCAGTACGGCACAATGGCCATGTCTTTTTTGGTTAATATTTACTGCATAGTAATCATGGCCTTCAGCTCTTTTACTGCCTACCTTCCCTGGGCTTTAACAACCGGAGGAGCACAGGTAAGCCATACCTCCTTCAGAACACTAGGGGGCGATATTCTACACAACATTCCGAACCCAATCCACCAATACGAATGCAATCTGTAACCTTTCAGCTCATATTGCACTACAGCTCCCGTTATCCTCAACCGGCCCCTGTTTGTGATATCGAAAATAGCCCCAAATAGAGCAGAAGGGTGTATCTACTTGGTAAGGACGGTATATTTAGAAGGGCCATCTTTAAATGAATTACACCGAAGATAATGATAGTGGTCCCTTTCGTCAAAGGTATTGTAGTCAGTCACTAAAAATATTAACCCTATATAAACTGTGACGATTCATTAATAGACGCAACCTGAAAAGCATGATCGTTCCCGTCACAATTCTGTTTTTCACGGCGCTCTCCCGGTGATTGGAGGAGAGGACAGCTTGCAGATCCGAGCCACGGAGAACATTTACACGATTGGATAAAGCAACATCGAACACTTGGTGGATCTCTAACTTTTCAGACGGAAATAAAACTGTTTTTTTCTGAAAATATTGTGTAATTAATAATATATTAATACATTTCACCAGACAAGTTACAGCACTTCACGGGAAGTAAATATTTGGAGACTTTGTATCTTAATCTGTAAAAAATACATTTCTGTGTTTTTTTGTAAGTTTTCTATGTATTAAATGTAGCAGAAAATAAAGTGAATGCTGGAAAAGCCCAGCCTTTCAGCTGCCGCATCAATAACACATTTGGTAACTTTACAGGATCCAACTCCAAGGCACGGAACCGCATAACAGCACATGAGATTCTGTCCATGGTCCACGGCAATATGATATATAGGTGGGGCGTAATGTCATGGGGAGTTCCAATATGATGATGATGATGATGATGGTGGGAGATACGGATATGGTGGATATGACTTATGATGTTTGATGATGGTTAAGAGCAGCTCTACACTTACACATACATGCATACATTTATAAATACACCCACATACACACAATCTAATACCTTATATATACATACATACATACATACATACACACATACACACACACACACAGCCTCTCCAGCACCATACACTTGCACGTAATTACATGCACACCATCTAAGCACTATGTGTGTCACTACATGAGCAGAGAGAATTTACCCCTAGACGGTGTCGGAATCTGAAACCAAAAGATATCCCATTTCTGACGCCATACATTATACATCCATTTTATTACTAAAATTG
Organism: Spea bombifrons; assembly: GCF_027358695.1. Taxonomy (NCBI): domain Eukaryota; kingdom Metazoa; phylum Chordata; class Amphibia; order Anura; family Pelobatidae; genus Spea; species Spea bombifrons. Next base: position 5,504,392 of record NC_071090.1, read on the forward strand.
TAGGTCTTGTGAAGATATTTATTAAAACATGTCTTGGGCATATTTGTTAATCTGTACGTTTCTCATTTGATCTATACACACGATGCAGGGTTTGCATGTGTTACTCGCTGATTCATGCGCGCGTTCTGCCCAGTGAAAGCAGATAAACGGAGAGTAAAGCCGGGCCTCGGGGACATCCCCTGGAATTCAGGTTCCTCTGGCATAAGGCTGGCTGTGTATAATAGGAGTTTGCATGCTGGACATGGCCGGGCTGACGCAGCACTTTAAGTGTATTTAAATTTGTCATAGTTTAAGTATTTAACCCCTTGCTTCTTGCTGTGTAATCTCACATGTTTCTTACAGAAACCCACCTCCTGCCAAGTGCCCGTTTATATATATATATATATATATATATATATATATATAGTTCCCTATAGACTCTGATTTAATTCCTAGTGTTTTATGAAGACAAAAAACCCCTTTCTATGACCAAGGATATTTGTTCAACTATAGTTTCTTTCCATCATTTAATGCAACCAGGGGCGTAATTAGAAATAGAGCCCTGCGCGGGACTACTTTTTTAATCCCGCTCCCGCGGTTTTTAATCCCGCTCCCGCAATGTGGGTGTTCCGCTCCCGCCCGCTCCCGCCACTTTTGTGGCCAATCCCGCCCGCTCCCGCCACATTTGTGGCCAATCATGCCCGCCTCCTTACCTGATTTCCCGCGCAGTCCCACGCGGCTGCCCTCGAGTTGTTCCCTCACGGCGTCTCTTCTATTGCTCCGCCCAGGAACAAGGCGGAGTCACGGGAAGTGACGTCACATCACGTGACTCCGTTTTGTTCCTGGGCGGAGCAAGCTAGGAGACACTGTAAGGGATCAGCAAGAAGGCAGCCTAGCGGGACTGTGCGGGATTACCGGGACCCGCAGGTACAGTGCCTGACCGCCCGCAGCCCCAGCAAGACCGCCCGCGCCCGCAAGTTTTTTGGCAGGACCCGCCTCCCAGTGCAGTCCTCTAATTAGAAACCACGGGGCCCTGGTGCGAAAAATTGGAAGCCTTGGAAACCCCGTTTATTTCAGATTTAATAACATGCATACAATCGTTACACACATGAGTAGATTCAGAGTGCCCTTTCCTGCAGCCCCACCCCTTTCCTGCAGCCCCACCCCTTTCCTGCAGCCCCTCCTCACCAGGAGTCATTAACTCCTCCTTCGGTCTGCCTCGGCCAATCATTGAGCCGTTACAGCCGGATGTTCCCAGGGCTGCCTGTATATATTTCAATAAAATATACTGGATTTTAGTGTTAAGCTGCGTTTAAATTATTAAAATATTGAGCCACAAAAATCCATGGAATCTTCAGGACAGAGTCAGTAGAGTTACTGTTATAAAGTAAACTTATTGTTGTTTATTTTGCGCATTAAGTGATAGAAATCCCTGTCAATGTATTTTTAATGTTCTTTGTTTTATTTTTGCAGTGTAGGCTGCCAAGTCCCATAAAAACCTGATTAGTGTTACAAACAAGGCTTAATATGTCCAAAATACATTTATTGTCTACACAAAATGTGGCCCTTTTCACACATCAATCAGCTTCAACATTAACTTCCCCTCCCCCTGCTAGACTTGTGTTGCTAGGCAGTGATGTCATAATGATGACTGCCAGGTGATGTCATAATGATGACTCTCAGTAACAGTGAGCCAACATTAATCTCTCACACACCAGAGGAAGATAACATACAGCAGCCAACACACACGCCAATCAGCTACATACATACAAGCAAAACACAACATACATTCACACCAATCAGATACATACATGTATATATATATCTGATACATACACTCCATGCAAAGCACACATGATTGATTCGTTTTATGGAGCCGTCTGGATCGGGTGCGTTTCTTGACTGTTTGGTGAAAGTCGGGTAGGACGATAATCTTTCTATTCTCTGTTGTTTATTTCAATCTGTATTTCTATTTGATGTTTTTTCTGCCTTCCCTACTTTCTGTTTTTAGTGTTCCCCCCCCCCGCTTCGTATTGTTATGTTTCCGTTTTATGTAAATATCATTGACTTTTGCTAAAGTATTTTTAATGCGTCAGAATTTGTCCCAAATGAAGGCAATCAGCTCATAATTTTGTGTATTAACCAGCCCCCAATCCCAAAAAAAAACAAATTTCCTAATTGGACGAAATCCAAGACTTTAGATGAAATCCGCTGAAACTTTGTCATTTAATTTATAGTCTTCCATTGGGACAAAAAAATGCATAATATTGAAATTCTTTGCTTTTGCTTAACCCTTTCATGACCAGTGGTATTTATTCAACTATACTTTCTTTCCATCATGTAATGCACCCACAGACAACTAGGCATTTCATTTGATGCTGTATTTAAATGAATATAATGCATTATTTTGGATGTTTAAATTATAAAGAATACATTTTGATAAAGGAAAGAAAGACGCTGTAGGAAATACCCAGACTTATCGTTCAGACATTTAACCTGTGTAAAGATAACGGTGATCGGACTATTTCTTCCAGCTCTGGTGGGGCCACAAATCTCGCCCCTTTTTTTGAAGTGTCGGCCACCAGATCTCCAGGATAGATTTGGGGAAACAGTAAGAATCTGATAATATTTGGGCACTAAGCTTTTTTAACCATTACATACTTTTGAAAGTAAGGAGAATGATTGAAGTGAAAAGCTTTGTGTTTTCCTGGCATTGGGAAGCCCACGGGCACAATTTATATCAGAATGAAATATATTGGATTTTAGTGTTCAGCTGCATTTAAATGATTGAAATAGCGAGCCACAAAAATCCATGAAAGTCAGCACTGTCAAGATGTTTGCGAATGTTGATTTTTCACTGTTGCTATTCGGGAAATTCCAAAAAAGCTGGTTAATGTCCAGAAAAAAGGCGTAATTTGGGCAAATCCGCTTATTGTCTCAGAACTTTAGAAACAAAATGTGGCCTTTTTTCTCACATTAATCAGCTTTCTCATTAATTGTTAGTTTTCTTCAAAGAAAGAGCTAAAAATTGTTGGAAAGTTTAGAGAATAAGAGCGTTAATTGAAGGCTTTTCATTTATGTTTTTATACAACTAGCAAAAATATGTATAGAGTTTAAAAAATAATATGTGATGAAAATTATTTGCATTGTATGCCACCGATTTTCCATTTTAGGTATTGATTTCAGTTTAGGTAGAGAGCTGCAGCAGATCACCTCCTCCATGGGCTAACATTTTGTGTTTTCTGCCCATGCACATGGAGGGGTCTATCTTTAGGAAAGATTTGGCAACCTGACAATTATAAACTTATGTTTTTTGCCCAGAACAGTTTTGACATATAAACAAATACTCAGACTAATACAACCAGGCACACACTGACGTAGCCAGACACTCACACTAACACAGACACCTAAACTCAAATACCTGATAGTGTAACACCTGGAGGACCAGCGTTGCAGGAAACTTTGAGAGAGTAAAATCCACAACAGGTGGGTTTTCTCTGACGTGTTATCTGCTAATAGCGCTCAGTACTATGCACCCTTAGGACCGCATTAAGTCACTTTAAGGATGAGCCCAGATGAATCACAGATAGCCTGAAGAGACACGGACAGGTGGAGAGGTGCAGATAGAATCCGATAAGGAGGATTCTCCTCTTAACGTTGTCTGTGAAGGCTTGAGTTCTTAAAATGCAAAAGAGCTTCCCGATGAATGCTTGTCGGCGACGGCAGACGGGACAAGTGGCACATCCAGAGACTGATTGCAGAAAGGGGCTTATACACTAACACACACAAACACTCACAGTAACACAGACAATGCCACCAACACAAACACCTAGACACAAATACATATAGTGTAACACCTGGAGGACCAGCGTTGCAGGAACCTGATAGACAGTAAGTTTCCTGAGAGGTGGATTACGAGCTGTGTGGTACCTGGTAATAGCGCTCAGTACTATACACCCTTAGGACCGCAGGACAGTGAGAGAAAACAAGTCGCTGATCGCGGAAGGGGCAGTTACACTAACACACACACAAGCACTCACAGACCAAAGCCACTCACACAAACACCAAGACACAAATACGGATAGTGTAACACTTGGAGGACCAACGTTGGAGGTGCCCGATAGAGAGTTGGTTTCCAGACCGATGGATTTTGAGCGGTGTAGCACCGAGTAATAGCGCTCAGTACTATACACCCTTAGGACAGCAGGACAGTCAGAGACAACAAGTCACTTTAAGGATGAAAGAAAGAATCACAGGTAGCCTGAAGAGACACAGACAGGTGGAGAGGTGCAGATAGAATCCGATAAGGAGGGTTCTCCTCTTATGTTGTCTGTAAAGGCTTGAGCTGGTAAAATGCAAAAGAGCTTCTCTGGTAAGTGCTTGTCGGCGACGACAGATGGGAGAAGTGGCACATCCAGAGACTGATCGTGGAAGGGGCAGTTACACTAACACACACACTCACACTAACACAAACCAAACCACTCACACAAACACCCTTAGGACAGCAGTACAGTCAAAGACGACAAGTCACTTCAAGGATGAGGCCAGAGACCTTACATGAAAGAATCACAGAGAGCCTGAAGAGACATGGAGAGGTGCAGATAGAATCCGATAAGGAGGGTTCTCCTCTTACATTGTCTGTGATGGCTTGAGTAGGTAAAATGCAAAAGAGCTTCCCTGGTGAGGGCTTGTCGGAGACTGCAAACGGGACAAGTGGTCCATCCAGAGACTGATCGCGGAAAGGGGCTGATACACAAACACACACAAACACTCACACAAACACAGACAATGCCACCAACACAAACACCTTGACACAAACACTTGGAGGACCAGCCTTGCAGGAACCTGACAGACAGTAAGATTCGAGACAGATGGATTTCAAGCAGTATGGTACCTGGCAATATAGCTCAGTACTATACATCTTTTGGAACGCAGGAGAGTCAGAGACAACAAGTTATTTCAAGGATGAGGCCAGAGACCTTACATGAAAGAATCACAGATAGCCTGAAGAGACATGGAGAGGTGCAGATAGAATCCGATAAGGAGGGTTCTCCTCTTACATTGTCTGTGATGGCTTGAGTTGGTAAAATGCAAAAGAGCTTCTCCGAAGAATGTTTGTCGGCGACGGCAAACGGGAAGAATGGTCCATCCAGAGACTGATTGCAGAAAGGGGCAGTTACACTAACACACACAAACACTAACAAAGACCAAGCCACTAACACAAACACCTAGACACAAATACATATAGTGTAACACTTGGAGGACCAGCGTTGCAGGAACCTGATAGACAGTAAGTTTCCTGAGAGGTGGATTACGAGCTGTGTGGTACCTGGTAATAGCGCTCAGTACTATACACCCTTAGGACCGCAGGACAGTCAGAGACAACAAGTCACTTCAAGGATGAGCCCAGAGACCTTAAATGAAAGAATAACAGATAACCTGAAGAGACACGGACAGGTGGAGAGGTGCAGAACGAATCCGATAAGGAGGGTTCTCCTCTTACGTTGTCTGTAAAGGTTTGAGTTTGTAAAATGCAAAAGAGCTTTCCTGGTGAGTGCTTGTCATGAGAGCAGACGTGACATTAGGCAGATCCAGAGACTGATCGCGGAAGGGGCAGTTATGCTTACTCACACAGATACTCAGAGTAATACAACTAGACACGCTAACATACACAGACACTCACACTAACACAATCCACTGACACAAACACGTACACACAGATACCTATATTGTGGATTTCGTGGAGAGTGGTGCCTGGAAATAGCGCTCTGTAATAGACACCCTAAGGACCGCAGGACAGTCAGAGACAACAATAACTTAAGGATGAGGAAACAACAAGTCACCTTAATGGTGAGCAAGAGACCTTACAAGACATCCTCTCTGAGGAGAGGTGCAGGTAGAATCTGGTGAAGAAGGCCCCACACAAACGGGGTGAGGGGTATGTCTCTCTATAGCTGTATACTCTGAAGGTATCATGTTTTTTCCAGTAGCTGATATGTAGAGCTGTTAATGTAACTAACTTTTTCTGTTGCTTTTTTTTTTAGAAGGGTGCATGATCAGCATATGTTCTTCAAACTCACCTGAACAAGTTATTAAGTTTCAATAGCATGATATTAAGATCCACAGAGCCATCTTCACCATGTCCATTCTACTGCCAGTACGAATGTGCTTTAAACGACTGTTGAAATACTAACCTCTTATTGCCCAGAGGGATGGGCAGTCCTTTTAGCCATGGATCCCCAGAGGTTTCCCCCACAGGGGGTTTTCCTCTCCTGAGTGCTGGAGGATGACTCTAAGTGAGTCCAGAGGTCGCTTTCTGTACATTTGACTCCTACTTAACTTACTTGACCAGGCATTTGGTAAAAATCATGCTAAGTGGTACTACCTTGTAACTTTCTCTAATAATTGATACCATCTTAAATGTAAAATGTACTACTTGTCTTGTTTATTATTCTTCTTGTGACATTTTCATGTGGTTTAACCTATGGACCTCATCCTTTCTATTCACTTGGGAGAAGGGCATCTGATTTTAAAATGGACAATTCGGTATTTAGTCTCCATATCATTAAATAATGATATTTAATTCATTATTTAAAAAATGTACATTATTTCATATACTCCCTAGCCAATGATATTAATCGATATTAGTAGTATAGCTAATGATATTTGAGAAAGGTGGGTAGCATCTTCATGAACCATCACAGTAAGTTGGACAAAACTGAGGGTATGAATGGAAAAGGCCTCAGGTGAAGCTTATTTTAGCACTTCGGAGCTCTGATCTACTAATTTTAGATTCTACAGTGACAAATACATTATTATAAGCATATACTGGAATTATCTGTACTAGAACTTCCACATAGAGTTTAAGGGATTCCAACCATTATGGAAATAAATTGATAAAAATAGGCAGCTGCACAGTTAGCTTAAAGGACATTTTTAATTAATACTAAAGGTAAGTCATAAAAACACAAGAATGATGCAAAAAAAAAAAGTCTACAAACATTTTAAAAACAAAATATGTCATAATGGTAAAGTAGATAAGCATATCCAGTTGTAATATATTCATGGAGTCTCTTCTGCTTCAAAGGATGTGAACAATTGCGAAATAACACACAAGGGTAAAAAATAAAAAAACATATACGATATATACTTAAAAACAGAAGTAAAACGTTCTTCACATACATGAGGGACTTCCAAGAAACTTCAATTTTCTCCTCTTAACTTGAAGACATGGAACATAGGACAAAGTTACCCGGCAGAAGAACTTGAAAGCATTACCTTTTATGGGAGCTTCGACAACTGTGTGGATGAGTCTTTGTCCTCCATGATGTGTCCGTATGCATGTAATAGGCGTGAATCCCATGCAGGTTAACATGTGCTCATTTTATATGATCATATCGATGAAGCGGGAGAACTAGCCGATTTGTAAGTTAATGTCGTTTGTGACAGTTCACAGGCGGGCTCCTGGATTTGCTTACTTATTGCTTACCTTACTGTCAAGCACTTCCGCTGCCCACTCAATCGCTCCTCGAGTATGGAGGCCAGCAGTGTCCATATCACGTTGCCAGTTCATCGTCCAAGTTGGAAGAGAGTTGTCCATATAGAAACTGCCGGCACACTTTTGGAGAGAGGGAGCGGGCAGCAGGAAGCGATTGATGGTTAGGTAAGCAAAATGGTCTTTTTACTCAGATAATTAAGATAACCATTATGCAAAGCTTACTTTTCCTAGGGGAAAAGTTTGGTTAATCAGTTTCTTAAGAATGAAGAACAAAGTTTAGTGTCAACAATTATAACAACTAAGGAACCGAGGAAATACCCCTTGTGATTTACTACGGGAAACCAATTGCCTGTCTGGTGGCAGATTTGCTTCCGATTACAACAGCTGGGGGGGGTAGGGCGTAGTTGTTCACACGAAACCATTGCTGTTCATGAATTTTCTTGCATACGCTGAACTTCCACTTTACATTCAAATGGGCAAATGAAGAAGTGAAACAGCTTAAGATCTCTTCATGCTACTCATGGCCTCGCCATTTATCTGGGGGCTTCTTATTATTTTCTTGTTCTCAGGTAAGTGCCAAAAAATCATCGGCAGCTGCCAAAACTTTTCCAGGGGGAACAGGGGGTAAGGACTAGTCAAATGTTCTTTCTTCACCTGCGCTTTAAGCTTATCTTCCCTCCTTTCACTACCTGACACATTTTGGGATCTATTCCAAAACCTTCTTCTAAAAATGGTAACACTTCCCCTTCATGGTAAAAGGATATATTTTAAAGTTCTAAGATACGCTGAAAGGCTGCGTGAAAATAAGGGGAATTCTAAAAATTGCGATAGCGAATGTTCTGGATTTTTAATTTGGGTTTTTGAAGCTTTTTAAGTCTCATGTGATTGTGCAAGAAAAAAAACGGTAACATATCATAAATCATGTTAAGGAATGTTGAAGAACGTTCATGTTCAATAACCTTCCCTGTTGTGTGTTTGTTTTAATTATTCAAAGATCATGTGGTACAAGCTGAAGATGTGAGGGGCACTTCTGGCCAAACTATGACCTTACCCTGCACATACTCTGTTAGTGGAGAAGCGTCACCCATGTGCTGGGGCAGGGGTAGCTGCTCAGTGTTCAGCTGTGACGATGTGATCATCTGGACTGATAGCAAGAAGGTGACCCAAAGGCAATCCGAGAGATACCGGTTACTGGGGGACATGGCAAAGGGGAACGTGTCCCTGACCATCCGCGGGGTGACCACCAGTGACACAGGAACCTACTGCTGCCGTGTGCAGATAAAGGGAATATTCAACGATATCAAGAAGGACATAACGGTGAAGATCCAGGAAGGTGAGCAGAGATCTGCATCTAGAACAAGGAAGCCATGTGCGTCACCGCAAATCTTTTAGACATAAGATATGAGTTAGAAATGTTTCCATCCTCTGCTGTATAAATAAACCCTTGTAATCATCGGGTGATGGTCAACTTTTTGTAAATCTGCCCAACAAACCATAGCTCCCCAAAAATGTATGTTTTATGGAGACAGCATAAGAGTAGCTCAGCCAGGAGTACAGAGAGCCCCCGACCAGGTATATGCAGACACCTCCGGCAGGGATAGGCAGAAACCAGATCGGGGTATGTAGGCAACTATGACAGGGGCAATCGGTATTGAGACAGGCTTATGTAGGCTGTATCTGAACCTGGAACCTAATGGGCAACCTGAATTACTATATTAAACCCCGAGCAGGGGTATGTAGGCAACTCGGACCCAAAGCATTTTCGTCAACCATGGATTTATTCCATCCTTCCTCAGTGGCATCTCACTGATTTACCTATACATTATGCAGGGCTATCTCAGACCTTTTTTGCAGGATAAACTCAATGGGGTCGGCCCTTCATAGTGCTGAGTGAAGTTGCAATTTAGTAAACAATTCTCCAACATTTTACCTTCAGACAGCTCACATGCCACCACCACTAGTACCACTACCACCACCACCTTCACTACCACCTACAAGCCTTCTTTGCAGCCGTCAGGATCAACAACCCCATCTCAAAATAATGGTAAGAGGGAGCTGAAAAAAAACACCCAGACAAAATCTAATCTGCAGCGCGGGTCCTTTAGAGTCCTCAATGTCATGGACAGTCTAGGCCTGGTGGCTCCATACGGGTTAGAAGTTCCTTTTATGTCTAAATATGTATTGAAAATGTGCTTTTTAAACTGTGTAGGACCTACATCAACAACGAATTATTATATCACCGAGGATCCTGTCCCAGACATCGCCCATGAAAAGAACCAGGTATATCTTCATCTGTACCACATGTTTTATGCGGAACAATAATTGGAATGTTGTTCATAAGACGTTTTGTTTCTCCTTTAGCTTCTTTGTCACATTTGGTTTGGTGTATCTTCCATAACGTTCTTATTGTCCTTCTCACTTCTATTGTTTTGAAAGACACATTCAGCACCCACCAGTCCTCAGCAGAGTAAAGGCCATGGATTGCTGATTGCGTTGGGTTGCATGGTTCCGTTGGTCATCACAGCGGCAATAATCATATATAAATGTAAGTACCCCACAAGGGCTTAGATATCCCCCCCCCCTTGGGACTTAGGTTACAGTAGTTAAAGTTTTACCTCCACCACCCTCGGCATGTATCAGTGAAGCCCAGCCAGCTCTGATACCAACAATTTCTGCAGTAATAAAACCAAGGCCTCAGAAGAGGTCTAAGAGAGCAGCAGGTGGACCATACCAATAACAAAGTGGGGGGACCTCAGCAACCTCGACGCTCCTTTCTCTCCAGATCCAAGAAGAAATGACTGCTGATGAACTTATATACCCAGTGGGCCAAGGGTAGCGTGTTTCATACCTGATTCATGTAAAACATTAATGATAATTGTAAGGAAATCTAGTAATAAGATGCTCTTCAGCGGTGGTTGAGCTAGAACACCGACGATGTGATTGAGCTAAGGTTTAATAACAAACACCCCGACACCTTATCATACTGCATTGTTGCAGTTGTAGAAACGCTCAGTCTTAATCACCCAGTCAGACACTATAGCTAATGTAAGACTATGGAGGAACGGACTTCATTAGCATTGCCATAAAGCATCGGCTCAGTGTGGTGTTTGAGCCGGGAAAGTCACCCAAAGACTGACAACAATGGCCGCCTCCAGGTCTGCAGATAAAGGGAGTTTATTGGAAGAAAATGAGATAAAACCGGGATTTTGCCAAGAAATATAATGAAACAGACAGTAAAATAAAACAAAAGCTGTAAGGTGAACCGAGTCTCTTTGGTATGGCGTAAAATTAAGTTACCAGGAAGGAGCTCAGCGTTTCCATCTTCATCCATTAGAAGCACTTTATTGAGACATTGTGTCTTGTGTCCTCTCCAGGTCGCTCTCAGAAGAAGCCTCATATCAGGTAATAGTCTTTACTCAAACATGCGCACAGGTATCGCAAAGGTACATTATTAATATTATTCACATAGCGCCATCATATTCCATAGCGCTGCATAACAGGTAAGCTTAACATAACAACCAGTGCATCACATGACATAAGTATGTATCTAACTTGGGAACCACCAGTTTCAACACAATCAGGATCTATAATATCATGTGAAGAAGAGACCTCTGTGGCTTGATATCTTTTTTTCTTTTTAATGCATTTCTCTGCAGCGATGCACCCGTGCAGATGGCTTTGGAAGATACAGACAGCAAGGCTGTGGATAACATCTATATTATGGAATGAGAGACAAAGCGTTGATTGAAACAAGTATAGATCATCAAGTAATGTGACTCAAATATATCCTATCAGAGAACATGCGCGGCGGGGAACTAAATAACCTGAACAGAGGAATTCTTCAAAAATCACACAAAAAAAATTATAGTCACTCGCTGATGGAACCATAAGTTTATAACCATAACAACTTATTGTTATAAAAACCATACGTTGTCAGGGAAAAAAACATGAAAGAATTCACCTGTGTTGAAGCAGGGCTTTGAGCTGTAATATAATGTAATATAATTTCAAATAATCATCATCCCGTGTGTCCCGGAGAATACCTCCAAGTGTCCTGGTTTTCACAGGACAGTCCCGATTTGGACACCTGGAATGTTGAAAGGAGGACTCTTCAACCAGTGATCCAAAGCAGTCGGCCGGCTACTTTTTCAGGTTCATCAAATCCCATCCTTCCCTTTGGGTTTTCTGGCTCAGACGGGAATCACTGAGGTTTGCCGCCGGATGCTGAAGACTCACAACGGGTATTGCAGGGACTTTTAAACATTAGTCTGTAATTTTTATTTTAATAAAGTGACTTCTGTGACTTTTGGCACAGAACATTGTCATGTGTTCCTCTGGTTTTTTTTGGGGGGGGGGCTGAATACTGGGAGGAATATTCAGAGCTAGGGACTTACTTTACTGCCCAAAACTATTTTATAATACTATAATAGCAAAAATAAAAAAGCAAATATGTCTCTTTTTGGCCATTTTCAATGTGGGGCGCTATGATTGCAGATGTAGGTAAGACAGAATCCTAACACTGTTAGGTTATTTGCATTGTGTGCCAATTGTGTGTGCTATGTGACACTAAAAATGCTTTTATTTATTAATCCCTGCCTAAAATAAAGAGAAAAACTACTAGTACAGAAATTATAGAAAAAAAGGGAAAGGCATTGCTTTGGTTAGTTCATCACAATGGCCAGCAGAGGGAGCCAGATGGTTAGTGCGTCCCAATGACCAGCAGGGGGAGCCAAAACGCTCTTTCTATGGATCAGAGCCGGAAACCTATTACAAATAAAAGCTCTTCGAATGCACCGAAACCCCCATTCTGCTGCCCCGGATGCATGTTAGGTTTAATAATCACATTTATAAGCTAAATGATTGCATAAATATCCCTGGTTCTCATAAAATAAAGTTATTTCAATATGTGTTGGAATTATGGGTAATGCGGTGGTTATTGCTGCAGATAAGATGCAACATATGGTTTAGAATGTGAGTTAATTGCTGATTACACTTCCAGTTATTAATAATCCATCGGAAATAGCCGGCTGTGTGATGAGTTCCCACCATGGGCTACACAGCCTGCTGTAAAAAATTTCAGGTCTCTTACATGGCGCTGTGATGGCCGAGTGGTTAAGGCGTTGGACTTGAAATCCAATGGGGTCTCCCCGCGCAGGTTCGAACCCTGCTCGCAGCGGATAGCTTTTTGTCTCAACAATGACTACTTTGAGAGCCAGTATTTGAAAATACAGAACACAAAACCTTACACCGAAAACTGACATTTATTAAGTATATATGTGTGTGTATATATATATATATATATATATATATATATATAAATATATATATATATATACACACACACACACACACAAAGTATATGTATAAATAAACTGACATTTATTTAACTATGAATCTGGATCATCTGAATCTTTATCCAGAAATGCATACAATGTAAGTGTAAAATATAGGGTGTATATATATATATTGGTGTGTGAGATGGACCTCAGTACATGCTAAAAATACACACACACACACATAAATAGATGGACATATATGTTATGATTAGACATATGATATATGTTATATATATATATGTCCAGTATTGATTGCATCAAATATTATGTAATATTAATCTCTGTTTATGAGTGATCTCTTTATTAATGTTTTTTTTGTAAAAATGTATTTGTGTGGATAAATTACATTACCCCCTGCCAATATATCTCTACTCCAAGCACATTAAATATATATGTTATGTATGTATGGGGACAACACGAGGGTTTGATTATCACACCATGGGTACAAAGCCTTGTTGTAGAGCCTGATGTCTATGCATTGAAACTTTGCTTTCACCTCAATAACTTCGCTTTCTCGAGACCCCTCATCAGGTTCTCTCCTTCATTCAACTAGCTTAATATGTACATATAACGCCATGGTCGCCAGCATTACACGTTTATGGCATATACAGCTGGTATGTGATATATTTTGTAGGTCTGTATACATCCGAAGATAGTGGGTGGATTTTGGACCAAATTAAGGAACCAGGACAGCCAGGATGTATATAAAAAGAATGTTCAAGTACTGGAAATACCATTTATACACAAACTAAGTATGCATCAATTGGAAATGGTTTAATAAATAATGATTTAAACCTTGTGAAGCATTAATTTTACATGCTGTCCAAATACACTGGGAATGTTGGTTCTTCTCTTCTCCCATTACTACTCTAAGCTTTCCGAATCTGTTATCTGCCGTCAAATTCTGTTTTTATGCAACTTGTACCTTTGTAAAACGCAACATTGACAATACCTACAAGAACACTATGATAAGTTAGATTTTTTTTTTTTTTTTACAAGTGTGTAAGGTGGAAATCTGCAGCTGTTCACCATGAATGATGCATATTGGTGTAGCAGGCCACTAGAACATTCTAATAACTGGTTTGTAACGTATGAAGGATCTCAGGCACAAACCACCTGATGTGCTGGACTCTAGGGGATAAACAGATCTGTTCTTTTATTTCAGAATCGTCCAATATAGCCTTTGAACAAACTTGGACATCAGCTGTTATACACATAGATTGTAAGCTCACAAGAGTAGGGCCCTCTTTTCCTTCTGTACCGGTTTATCTTAATGTGTGTCAGTCTTATTGTCATTCTGTATATTGTCCATGTCATTATAAAATATTCTCATTCTTTCCTTTTATAAAAGCCTTAAAAAAGATCTACTGGCACAATATAAATATTTTTTTTTTTTTTACAGTTAACATATTCCTATCTAACAAGCTTTTGATTTACCAATTATTTAATGCTTTCATAAAATTAAAAAAAATGCCTGGCATGGTATATGTACAAAGTATTTGACAGCTCATGTACAGCTTACAGTATCTGTGTTTGTATTAATAGTCATATTAGCCAGAAAACACAAATAATTACAAAGGATAATAACTGACACTGAGGACCAGGATATTAACTCTCTCCTTGGACAAAACAACAATACACAACATGGGGGGAAAAAAAAACATTTGTAATTTTCTAGGTCATTTCATCAATGATGGCGCACATTGCAGCGTCTTTGTCTGCTTTGACAGTGGCAATAGCCTCCTGCTTCCCTTCATTTTGGTCCATACATGACGGCTCCATCTCCATAGGTTCAGTCTTTATGTTGGCTATTCCATCTGGAAGAGGAAGGTCATCTGGCAGCATGGCCAAACAGTTCTGTATCATCTCCACTACTCGCTCCAGATGTTTCTGGAACCTCTCTGCTGTTTCCAGCCGCTGTCGCTTCTGCACCTCCATCATTACTCTGAGTGTCTCCCTGGCCTGATGCGGCCGGTATTCATTTATCAGGTGGTGCATATGAACAAACAGCAGCTTGATGTCCTCCAGCTTCTCCTCCCTTTTGATGCTACCCGGGCTGCGTATTAAGATGTCCAAGAGATCCAGGAAGTTGACCAGAATAGACATATTGAGTTTCCTCAACTCCTTCTTGTGATCAAACTGCATTGGATGGAGCCGCTCGATTCCCTGACCTTCCAAGGGGCGGATGATGAGGTCATCGCATTGAAACTGGTTCCCAAACATCATGTAGCTGTCTTTGATAGGTAGAGGGGGTTTGGGCACCAAGCCCTTCCGGACATTTTCATCTGTGTATTCTTTGATATACTGCATCGGGGGCAGGGGCATAGCACTTACTTGCTGGGGCTCCCCCATGATGATATTGGAAAGAAGTGCCCTGTAAAAGAATTAATATGAGTTCATAAGATTATTGCGCAATAATTTTCTTACAACAGAACATTAGCTAGAAATAAAAAATAATACGAGGCATGGGAAAATATTAATTTAAACAATAAGCTGGCCTAGCCCTGTAGGTAATCAGATGATTGTATCAGTTACATATCAGTGATCTCATTTCAGTGACAGCAAGCATTATAATTTAATAAATAAATATACTATACATAAAGGGTAGACACAGAGATAAAGCATACTTAGCGTATCACATAATACAATATGTACTAAGACATAGATTGTAAATGACAGCAAATAATGATTGACAGAAAGCCTTAGTAAGTATATAGGACACATAAGGCCTTTGACCTATACATGTGCTTTAATCAGGACACAAAACCAATTTGATCCATACCAGGACAATAATTTGGCACAGCTTTCCGCAACAAAATTATATTTTCAGATTAAAGTAACAGGACGTGGGGATAAGAATTTTCCCGACAAGGTGTTCTGCAGCAGCAGATGCCTTATACTATGTGCGTGTAAAACACATGCATTCTACACACAAACATACAAATAAATACACATAATACCTGCAACTGTGCGGACTCAGGAAACGCACAAACTCAAGCACCCCACAAGCCACTCCTACACTCTCCGGACGGAATGATGACACACTTCCGGGAAATGGTCCCGTGTCGGACGCTCATACAACCTCACTTCCGCCCAAACCAGAGTCGCGCGGTAATTGGCTGCTACTCTTGCAGCCTAACGAAGGCGCTGCGCATGCGTTTCCTAAAGGGCTGCCCACCATTGGGACTAAAGTGTGATATTGTGAATTATACTAATTATAAATATCATATATATATATATATGAAAATAAATGTATATGTTTCAATACATGCCTGTCAATAAAACTTTATGCCTTGTGTTTCATTGCTATTTTCAATTATTTGCATATACATATGTATAAATAATATATATATATGTGTATATATATATATATATATATATGTATATATTTAATAATATATTAAATATATATATTATATTATTTTATGAATGTGATTCTGTCACATTAGAGGGAGCGGTTGATTTTTTGGGGGTCTCAAAACCAGACCAATATTTATTTAATGGTTGCGCCACTTTTCATGACATTATTGGCAACATTGATTTAATTTTTGTACGACTAAAAAAAAAAATATTAGAAATGATTATTAATAGTAATTATTAGAGTAAAAACATTCCTAAATTGGCATGATAGGTGGCAAGTATAAATAAGGTCAGGTTGGGTCCTCCATGAATCAAGGAAAAATGACTTCTTACATGCCCTCCCTCGATAGCAACCTAGAACCCTACAGACCGTATAGTTCTTATCTACCATCAAATTCTATGTTTCTGTGTTCTCCCGTATTCCGTCCCCAAGAGGGCCCTGTTCTTGCGACCTTACAATCAAGTCGAAAGTGACTGTATCCTTTCTGTGCTTCATCCAACACTATTGGGTACATTAACTGGATTTGACCCCTCCAGGGCGCGGTATTGTCTATCCGTCAAAAAAAAAATTTGTACAGTCACCTAGAAAAATCCTTTACTGTCTTAATTTGACAGTTTCTGCAGAATGAACATGTCATTGAATAAATTGTGAGGCTTTTAGGTGCCGGGGGCCGACATTTGTGTGCATCGGTAGCTTCTTACCAGAGGTTGAGTTCAGTGTAAAGGAGGATGTGGTTCAGTTTGAGGTCGTAATGCACATCACACCTTTATCTCGGCTGTGTGATGATAGATAAAGTTATACAATCTACTCCTCCGCTCTGTATCGCTGAATCAACCTCCCCCTTAGTGCTACCTTACACTTCAAAGCTGTCTGCGTCACCCCCCCATGCGCACGTTTGGCCGTAATTTAGTTTCTTTTCACACTTGCTGGCTGGAGAAGTAATTCTTTATGTGTGCAGAGCCGCATGGTCTCCAGGAGACCATGGGATCGCAGGCTGGTGCGGTCCAGGTGAATACCAACGTCATCTTACAACAGCCCCTGATTAAGAAGTCCCAGCAGAAGAGGAGAACGTCCCCCGCGAACTTCAAATCCCGGGTCTTCATCCTCACACCCTCCTCACTCAGCTATTACGAGCACAGGAAAGGGGTGAGTAAAGAGAAGAAATCCAAGAATGGGGCGTCTGGCGAGGTGTTTTGGGGCTTCGTTAATCTGTAGCTTGTAGGAACTTTTAAGATCTAATTATGGTTTTTGCTTCCATCCAGTCCGTAGTATGATTAAACTTTCATGTAATCTGGAATACACGGTATCTGACAATCCAGCTGCCGTGGGCTACAACTGCTATAATTCTTATAATTAACTTCTAGGCTATTGCCTATGGCCTGTTTTGGTGGTGAGACGTGGCAAGCCATGGGCCACAACGACCCGAGCACAATAAGAGACCAATTAGGGATCGTAGTTTACCTTGTCTTGTGCCTTCTCTATTAAATAAGGCAAGTGTATTAAGACAGCATGGAAACTTGTAAGAACTGAGCAGTCATGGAACCATCCCCTGACTCTGAGCCAAGGGCACCTGCCAACTTTATGGTGGAGGGTAAGGGAAGAGCATTCCATATTGTTTTCCAAGTCTGCTCAAGACAGTTCTTATTTCCCCATGTCCTACTCCTCTCCGACTCATCATACCAAGACCCTACACTTCCGAATAATCTTCCCAAAACTCGCAAACTGTAAATTTCCCTAAGCATCTCCTAGCCACCCCTGAGCTCTCTGCCACCCGGCTCCAATTTCTCTATGTAGTATCCGTACATCACGTTCTCTACTGCAGGTCAAATGGTGGAGTCCATCTTCCTTCCATCCCCACCTAATACCCACAATGCAATATCGCGGGTGGACCAACTGCAAGATCAGTGCTATTGAGTGGCAACATCATCGGTGCCAACCTAGGTGACCTAAATAGTGGTCTAAGGTAGTAGTTCTTAGGGCACACCAACAGTCAATGTTTTCTCAATCTCCCTATTGAAAGAGAATGTGGTAATTACTAAAATCTACCCTTTTAGTGTGTCTTGAGGGTTGGGTTCAAAACCTCCGGTCTAAGATGGCAGATTGGTTGAGTACACTGTTCTCTCTAATCTGAAGTCATGGTATATCTAGGGCAACATGTCCTAAGGCTGACCCTGGGCATCAGAATGGGGCCACTGTGGTTCAGCTTATATGTATTCTGTTTAAATAGATAGAAGTAATGACTGCTTGAAAATATAAAATATATTTGACAAACAATATAAGATTCGGTAATTGTCTCCCCGTCATTTCTATTGCCTCCTGCAGAAAATCCGCAATCTTAGGGGCGTCATTCAATTATCCCGCATTAAATGCGTAGAAATTGTGACAACTGACGCTTGCATTGCCTGCAGAAATAAGTACCCTTTTCAGGTAAGACTTAAAAACCCTGTATAACGCTTTTATTATAATATATGAGCATATGTTATCTGTAGACACATTCATTTGATATTCAAAATGTAATAAGGAGATGTGATAATATGGTGTATTACCACTTGCCCTTTGAGACTATTGCAACCCATTGTACGTTTGAAGCTAGTACATACGTGTGTTTTAATGTGCACTTCCAAAGATTTCTGATACTGAATTCCTCTTGCCCAGATTGTCCATGATAACTACCTTCTATATGTGTTCGCTCCAGACAAAGAGAGTCGGCAGAAGTGGGTACTGACCTTAAAAGAAGGTAAAACATGGGGGGGGTTAATTTTTGTTTTTATTTAACGGTATGTCTTTCTTCCCCTTATCATGCGAAGAAGTGTAGGACCAGATCCCCAATTACCCTCTTCTGGAGCTGGACTCCCTACATGGGGATATACAAGCACTAAAGTCTTCAAGGAGTGGTGGTGGCCCAAAGGGTCATTGGACATGGAGAGATATGTGCATGACATGCCCTGTCTTACTTTATTCAACCCATTTTACCTAACTACAGAGACCAAGGACAATGATACCCTCATCCCGAAATATCACCCCAACTTCTGGCTGGACGGAAGGTGGAGATGCTGCTCCCAGACTGAGAAGATGGCAGGAGGGTGTGCCTTATATGACCCCAACAAAGACGGTGAGAAACAAGCGAAGATTTCCTAAACGTATTATGGTTTAGCACAAGTAACGCGGGCAGTTTGGGCAGCAGAGAGGATGTGCATCATTCTTTTTTTGCTCCCTATTGCATTAAAGGCAAAGGTGCTCAGGACCCGAAGCAAAATTAAGACCAGCTTGCAGTCTTCAGGATTGAGACACCTGTCTTGGGGGGGGGGTTGCCAGAGGCGGGGAGGGGTGGAGTCAGGTAAAGAAGTGGGCGGTATCTGTTCGGTTTAACATGTTTCATATAATAATTAAAAATTATCTTACAGCCACAAAGAAGCCTTTGCCCTCCATCCCAGAGGACAACATGGTAAGAGAACCTCCATGTCCTACAACTCCTTTTAGTGCATTTGAGCTCTATATATTTTATCTCTGCGTGGGGAGGGATTAGAGCTCCTATTTAAATGTATTTATCTGGTTAAGAACCTGTCTCTTTCCCATATACCGTATGATGTGTATTAGAACCCAGCCTTATTCGCATACCTGGGAACTCTCTAGGTTTGACTCGGAGTCTCTGGGCAAAGTCCTGCTTCTCCGGGTCTCCGGGTCAGTTTCTTCCTTCTCCCGGAAGGCCAGCATGATTTGGCCCCGCCCACTACATCCTCCCCCTGTTCACATCCACTCAAATCTGTCTGTGGGTAACTCCGCCCCTACATGCCGTTAGCCCTGTCCTTTCATTATGCCGCTCCACCAGAAGAGGGAAAGCTTTGGGTAGCCCACCCTGGGAACTTCCCCGGTATGCTTATGTGTATAGACAGACACTCTTAACTTCCTGTTTTGAGGAGTTTGCATAATTATTCCTCCCCATGAAGTTATTGCCTCTCTTTGGTGGGATCTGATTGGT
Organism: Spea bombifrons; assembly: GCF_027358695.1. Classification (NCBI taxonomy): domain Eukaryota; kingdom Metazoa; phylum Chordata; class Amphibia; order Anura; family Pelobatidae; genus Spea; species Spea bombifrons. The sequence continues at coordinate 5,524,545 of NC_071090.1, forward strand.
TCAGACTGCCTTTTTTTAAGGATGGTTTGAAGAAATGGGTGATAACATCAGCGCAGGAAGCTAATTGTTATGCTGGTTACATTTACTTAATCATCCGCTTTACTTGGAATCAAAGCGTGTAACGGAAGGAAAGCCAGACGCCAGCAACTCGTATGGATGGCTGAGCGTTTTGGGAGTCATGTCCGCAGCACCTGGAGCGCTAATCCTTTCCTGTGTCGGCTGTGAAAACGGTTCTAGCATTGCATTCACGCGACTTCAGAATTGTTCTTAAACCACAAGCCTGTTTCTTCCTGCCCTCCAGTCATACAGACTCCCCGCACCTGAACCCGCCTGTGATCTGTATCTGTTTCCTGCCCCTCAGATTAACCCCTTACCGATGAGCTGGCTGCAGGCGTTATACGACTACAACCCACAGAACTCCCAGGAGCTGGCTCTCCGCAGAGGGGAGGAATATGTGCCGCTGGACGCCTCGGAAGTGCACTGGTGGAAGCTGCAGGATAGGAATGGGTAGGGAGAAGCGCCAATTCCTAAATACCCCGGGCTCTTCTTTATGGCCTGCAGACACACATGACAGATGAGAAAAGCCAGCGTGTTACAATATTTTTCAACCGCATTCTCATGATTTCTCTCCTTCTCGTCCAACCAATGAAATAAATGGCGATGGTCAAAAATGATTGGGGCAAAGTTTGAGGGCATCAATAGAGCGGGGCTGCCCCAACAGGTGGCTCTATGGCACAACAGGTGGCTCTATGGCGCATGCCCTTATGGGAAATCCAGACATGGGTGTAAATGCATATGGGTCACGCGGATCAGAAGATCCAGGAGAACACAAAGTTGCGTACATCACCCACATCTGCCCACCCCCGGCACTTTAGGGCCACACAGTGCTCTCCTTGCTTGCGGCCGGTCATATCCAGCCACTGGCCGCACACCACAGCACCTGATCCGCCACTGAAGCATAACCGAATTGTTTATTTTGCCCATTTCTTTCATTTTTTTCTCTCCTTCTTCTTCATTTCTATATTTTTGTGCAATCTTTAATATCAAATTCTCTCGTTCCTTTAGGCACACAGGTTATGCCCCGAGCAGCTACCTGGCAAAGAACACTCAAGACAGTCTCCAGGCATATGAGTGAGTGCCCGCGAAATAACTCAATCCTCATAGAATCCTTTGGGGAATTTATATAATTATCACCCGGCGCAGGTTCTGTTCCACAAACATTAATTCAGCTCGTAAGCAGATTGTTTCCTCTCGAAATGCAGGCAAACAATCAAAAACATTAAATGAGCTTTTTCAGTTTAAACGCTAGTTTTTTTGGTCACATGACAATTATGTGAAAATGATGAATGAGACAAAAACATGAATAAATAATTATTACTGGAAAAGGTTTGAGGATTCCGCAGTACAGAGAATGCTGTTTCTAATAGTATTTTTTTTTTCTTTAATTTGGATTTGGATTCCTGGACCCTAAAAATCTTCTTAGGATTTTAGAACTTCTCTGATCCCGCTAAAATATCAGCTTAACCCTTAAATAGGTCTGGCTGCCACCCATATGCACCTTCTGTAGGCTCTCTTAATGCATAGCCAGCATGCATTGAGTCTGCCATATTGGTATCCATGTCAACAAAGTGTGTTTTTACGGGATAGAAACATGCTTGCGTCAGTAATTAATGATTATTAAATTGTATTTTATATTTATATTTTGGTTGCCACCAAAAAAAACAAAATCAGTAACGCTCTAAGCCGTTGACTTTCAATGTTTTGGGGTTTTTTTTGTGATCGTAAATGCATTAAATCCCAAAAGAACCCGCTCAGATTGTTGAAATATGACGCGTTTCGCTACTCTTAACTTTTGGATTTAGCCAAATCAGTTGCCGTTACTTTTCCTTCCAGATGGTACAACGGTAGCATCAACAGAAAGCAAGCTGAAAAGCTCCTCAGTGACCGGGTAAGGACAGGAAATACCTTTTCAGAAATAAGTGTTATATATATATATAATATATATAATATATGTTATATATTTGGGTGATTCATTAATTCATTATAAAATTGCCAACTTAACGGTACCCTCCTTCATTCTGTAACAGTATCCTTTTTCTTGTAAACAGGGGATAGAAGGAGCCTTTATGGTCCGAGACTCAAGGCTGCCGGGAACCTATACCGTATCTATCTTCACTAAAGCCCTTTGGTAACGCGCCCATCCAGATTCCCATTTTTTTTGCCATTTTCTTCTGTTTTAGAACTGCCAAATAACGTTCTTCGTCTTCGTATAAGGACGTTGCCATTTAACTATCCAACAGGGACTTGAGAAGGGACAGCGGGTAGGGGCATTAAAAGGCAACAAGGGGTGGAAACAGAGCGGAATAAAAAAAAGGGAAATAACTAGGAAAAAACAGAGGAACAGAGAGATAAGCTGGCCGACCGAGGGAAGCAAGAACACAAGAACAGAGGCTAATCCAAAGGGTATTTTCTGGCATAAACTTTCCCTCCTCAATCTAAGACGAGACCAACGACTGATTAAGGTCTGAGTCTTTACAGCAGGAACAACGGGCAGACTAGACGGGGGGCCGAAGGGGGCCTGATCTGCCGGCAGATTCTGTGTTACCGATGGGTCGCTGGAATAGATTTCGATCACTGATTCTCTCCCAATGATTTCCTTCTCTCTCCGCAAGTGAGAAAAACCAGGTGGTGAAGCACTATCACATACGGCAGACCTGCGACATCCCACCCAAATATTACCTGGCCGAAAAAAACGTCTTCGGCTCTATACCCGAGCTCATTCATTACCATCAACATAATGGAGGGGGTGAGTAGCAACTCACTGGGGGGGTTATTCACAAAGCCATCTGTCACGTTTCCAGATTCTAAACGCTAAATAAACCCGCGGAATCCTGTTTACAGATAGAAAACCTATATGTATCACCATCTTGTATGTATACTAATGAGCCAGAAAGGCTTTCTCATCATGCATTATATGATACATCAATTATTTGATACATCAATGTATAGGACATGAGCGCTTTTTTAACCACTAATTCTTTTGACACTTTTACATTTATTATGCACCATTATTATTATTATTATGATCATTACTATTAATGAGAACTTTTCTATTTCTTTCTATCGCTCATGAAGGTTTGGTTAGCAGACTTCGGTACCCCGTGTGTTGCGGGAAGGAGGTGGTCCCAGTCACAGCTGGACTGAGCTATGGTAAAGTCCGGTTCCTTACATGTTAAGCATCTAAAAAAAACCCTGAAAATAAAGGATTTAAAGGAGAATTATTCACAACACTGCTTGGATGGTCTTGTACAGTATATCTGGTAATCCAAGCCACGTCACGGCCTATAACGCAGCAAGCAGCGCTTGAATTTAAGGGTAAATCCATGTCTAGGGTGCAATTTGAACCGTGGCCATACATTAATCTTTAATGACTACTAACCCAACTGGAGTCTATACCTCTATGGGTCACCGATGTACATCTCAAGCACAATGGACTATAGGCTATGAGATAGGAGGTCTATCCGCAGCATGTGACTCTCTTCTGACCTCGTTTCGATGAACCCTTAGGAAAGTGGGAGATTGACCCCACACTCCTGAGCTTCGATAAAGAGATCGGCAGCGGGCAGTTCGGAGTGGTTCATCTCGCGACCTGGCGAGGAACGAGGAAAGTGGCAGTGAAGATGATCAAGGAAGGGATGATGTCAGAGGAGGACTTTGTGGAGGAAGCCCAGGTGTTGATGTAAGATGTTTATGTTGCAAGAATGTACGTGAGGCTGTCCGTAAACAAATAAAATGCTATCTTCTCTCTATTGGTTCACCCTCTGTATCTCCTTCATTCATGCTTTCCCTTCTCATTACTCTCCAGGAAGCTTTCTCACCCGAAGTTGGTGCAGTTCCTGGGGGTCTGCGCTCAGCAGCCTCCCCTGTTTCTGGTCTTTGAGTTCATGGAGCATGGCTGCCTGACTGACTACCTCCGTGGACATAGGGGCACCCTGAACCGGGAAACCGCTCTGGGGATGTGTCAGGATGTATGCGAGGGGATGGAATACCTAGAGAAGTCTAACTTCATCCACAGGGACTTGGTGAGCTCCACTCCTTGTCTCATAAAAAGAGCTTCCCGCTTCCCTTCTTGATTAACGTTTTTATCGTATTCTCAACAACAGGCTGCGCGGAACTGTCTAGTTGGAGAATCCTTGGTAGTCAAAGTGTCAGATTTTGGAATGACCAGGTAAGTTCTTCTAAAAATGTTACCACCTCTATGTCGTTTGGTACAAAGGATCAGCTTCTTCTTCTTGATCTTTGGTATTATGGATACGGGTTGAAATGCAGCTCAAGGCTTCACTTTGAACCGGTTTGTCAAAAAAGCTTCAGAAAACAATAGCTTTGTTCTTTTTCTTACCCTCCTTGTTAGGTTTGTCCTTGACGACCAGTACACCAGCTCCACCGGCACCAAATTTCCAGTGAAGTGGTCAGCTCCGGAGGTCTTCCGATACGGACGTTACAGCAGCAAGTCAGATGTCTGGTCTTACGGTACTGGTTTTACGATCACTTCTGTTCCATAAAGTGTGATTTGCCAGCCCAGTTACCTTTTTACATTCAGTTTCACAATGACTTCTGCAAAAGGGAAATGGATACAGAAATATTTATACCAAAGAGTCATTAGTTGATTTTATTGGAAAAATACGTGGATTGTGGACAGAAATCTAAGACTTGCTACTCGAAAAGGCATTCCCATCCATCCTCTTCTAATCTACCTCGCCTTTCCCTATCCCTCTACTCCGTTCCTCTGGCTCCTTTACTAGAAGAAGGGTTTATCCTGTTCATGCGCTATATAACAGATAGATAGATAGATAGATAGATAGATAGATAGATAGATAGATGGATAGCTAGATAGATAGATAGATAGATAGATAGATAGATGGATAGATAGATAGATAGATAGAAAGATAGATAGATAGATAGATAGATAGATGGATAGATAGATAGATAGATAGATAGAGAGAGAGATAGATAGATAGATAGATAGATAGATAGATAGATAGATAGATAGATAGATAGATAGATAGATAGATAGATAGATAGATAGATAGATAGATAGATAGATAGATAGATAGATAGAATGAGATGTCCCTGGACCAGGAATTGCTGGAGCTACTTCCACAGTCTGGTTCCTACAGGGTTCTCCGCTAGCTTACAAGCGGTAGGGTCAAAAAGTGAAATCGGACGGGAACTCAGAGCTTTCAACTCCCAAACTAAGTCCCATTTAATGAATGCACGTTGACATTTTTTAACCTTCGACTTTTTTAGAGACCCTTGTAAAACGTAGCACTGGAAACTTTTCATTCATAACTCTCAATCCAGCGCCCTGTCTGGGAAATATGATTAGTGTAAATTCCCAGGCCGTGCAGCCGACCAGGGATAATAATCTCAAATCCCCCGGTTCAGAATGAGTTTATGCAGAACATTCCGGATTCATCAGCAAAAACAAGGTAATCCCAAGCCCTACAAAAAATATACTAGGGTTGAGAGATGTGAAGATGGTTATGAACCTCCATGTTGGCAGGCACTATGTATCAAACAGGGCCAGGTTCCCCCATATGTATCTGTGTTCCCATTGTCCTCTGCATGCGATGATTCCATTTATTTTAATTATTGTGGAAACACTTGGAAATATTAGATGTTACGTTGGCGGTGACGGACTTATCGCTTGCGTTTGGCAGGAGTATTGGTCTGGGAGATCTTCAGTGAGGGTAAAACACCCTTTGAGCATCTTAGTAACTCGGAAGTAGTAGAAGAAATATCAGCTGGGCTGAGGCTCTTCAAACCCAGGTTGGCTTCGCAGATGGTTTACCAGTTAATGAACAAGTGTTGGCAGGAGGTAAGTTCAAATGTGGCAACCAAAAAAAAACCTCAATTACCTACATTTTAAACAATTCTACCTTTGTTTTTTCCCCTCTGTTTTCTTAGAAAGCGGAATTGCGGCCAACATTTGGCCAGCTGATGAAGGAGATCATGGAAACTGCAGAGTGCGATCTCCAGGGAACGTGGTGGTAGAACTGGAAATTCAGACATCTGTATTTTATTGTGAAGAATTGGGGTCGGGATGGAGGACTCCTATGGACTCATGCTTTATGTCTTCCCATCTGGAGATTGTTAGTGTTTTGCGTAAGAGCGATATAGCCTTCTTGCTTCTTGTGGCAATCTGAACTGTATTGGTTGACCTGGACTTCATGGTGTCTTGAGAAGAACGCCATTTTTTTTCTATGGCCTAAACCAGCGGAGCCATGGAAGGTTTATGAACCAATAATATTACTTGTCCTATCTTTGGACATCTTAAAAAAAGAATTTGTTTAAGCAACGATGACCACAAAGATCAGCAAATGGGAAGATGATGTGATTTATAAGGCAACATCATGATCATTAAATATTTTAATTTGGATTATAATCAGGAGCCCCTTTGGGACGTTGTAGACAGGTCTTTGCTAGACTAGGCAGTAACCCTTGTCAATTGTTATCCATGGCACTCTTAAAAGTTAAATGATAATACTTTTAATATTATGTATGTTATTTATTGATAATATTATTGTTTTTTTATTTTCATCTTACAACATAATAAAGCTGAACATATTTTTTTTTATTCTGTCTGACATTGTTTAGACCGGTAGCTATATTTGTGCATTAATTGAGGTCCTAAGGGTTAAAAAAATTAAACAAAAGAAAGAGAAACAATTAAAAACTACTTTTTTTACTTTTACCGAGGTGGCACTTAACCATAGATGGGCTAGGCATAGGGCTCATAGACCCAGGCAAGTTGTTCGGGAAATAAGATGGCTCAGGCAAGCTGGGGACAAAGATGGCACAGACAGGCTGTTTGTGGGCTGAAATTGCATAGAGAAGCTGTTTAGGGGCAAAGTTGGCACTAACAAGCTTTTTGGGGGATAAATTTGGCACCGACAAGCTGTTTGGTGGCAAAGCTGGCTTAGTGGGACATGTTGCTTGGCAAAGTCAGGGGTGGGGCCCAGGGCAATTTCTGTACCGGGACCCTGTGGTTTCTAGTTACACCCCTGTTACACACCAGTGATTTTTTAACACGCGAAAGTGAAACAATTTTAAACTTTAGAGGACCGGAAGACCCTCTCTGACATAACTTTTTATGTCTTTTCTCTAGATTCTGGTTAAAATTAAGGTCCTAAGTCCAGGTTCAATGTGGGTAGAACGGGTTGCAGGCCAATGTCAGGGCAGGTAAAAAAAAAAAAATAAGGTAAGGTCTAAAAAGCCACGTATTATCAAATAATGACATAATTACATAATAACACGATTACATAAAGATCATTCAATTTAACCCCTTAAGGACAATGGGCGGTCCCTAAACCCATTGAAAACAATGCATTTTTAGCCCGTACATGTACGGGCTTTGTCATTAAGGGGTTAATTCAAAAGCAAACAACTTGTTCAGAGGTAATGTCTTCAACGACCAACTTACGTTTAATATCTGTGGTGTTATTGGCTGCTCGGCTACTGTTTTTTTAATTTTCCATGAGATCAAGACTTTTTTTAATGATGCCCCTAAATTGAAGGCATGGACTGCAAACTCAGCAGCTCCCTGTCCACCCGGTATATCCATTCAACACATCAAAAGAACGAAGCAACCTGCAGAAATAGATTGACCCTGGAGGGATCCAACAAAGTAATTCCCGAATCTTGGATTTTCATGAATTAAATCTCATTAAAGTTAAGTTTCAATTTAATAAAACAAAGTAAATGATTGTAAAATTAACTATAGGAAGAGATAAGTTGAAATCAAGCTTCTATCTCATCTAAGTGCTGTATTTTTTCTTTTGTTTTTTTTTTGTAAATGCATATTTAAAAGTATTTTAACCCCTTAATGACAAAGCCTGTACATGTACGGGCCCAAAATGCATTGTTTTCAATGGGTTTCGGGACTGCCCATTGTCCTTAAGGGGTTAATATGCGTTCTTCTTTACCAGGGGCATTAAACTGTCCTTTAAAGCCAAAACATAGCGTGCAGCGCAGTGCAGCTGCAGTTTCACGAGCCCTGCCGCCTTCAACCACAATAACCATCGCACACGGGGGCTGCAGGTTGTAAGGAAGTGAGTGGTTTATTTGAGACGAGAAGCATTGTACGCGGCGCTGCGTGTTCTGTGCACCTCTATTACCAAAGAGGAAGTTTGCAAATTAACCCTTTAGAAATCCAAAGCAATGTATTGCATCAATATGGGTCTGAATAGAGCCCCATCCTCGGCGTTTGCAAAGCCAGAACTGAAGCGGCCCGGGGGTAGGACGTATTTGGCCGATCGAGTCGGTAGTATCCCTCCATGTGTTTTCAAGGGGGCTAAAATGTAAATTTAAAGGGTCCACTCAGCATTCATATGCATTAAAGTGCATACAATGGCTAAAGAGCCTCTTAAAGGGTACAATTCCTCTCTAACAGGGGAACTTTTTAAAGAAGTTTTTACAGTGTCTATGGCAACAACCTATCAGTGTTTGCTGTTGTGTCAGGTGACAACTAAGCGTTCCCAACAAAAATGATGAATGAGCCAATATCTGACACAATTTAATAATAATTTGTACTAGGATTGGTGTTATAATATGGAATTTAGTTAAATTTAGTCTTTCTCATTGTCTTAAATGCCCCGGGTCCAACTTCCCCAAATCATTATGTGGTTTACCACACGCAGACCTTTTTTAAATGAATTAATTCTGAATTCAGAATTATGACGGCAGAATAAAACACTTTTAAACCCATTTCTTTGTGTTTGAATGGCCACGTCTCACTTAAAATATATAAAATATCCATACTGCACGGGAAAATAAAACAAATCTCCCTTCGGCAATAACAATTTATCCTGAAATTTCATAGCTCTTGTAGTAAGTAAAGTCTTCCAATTAATTTCTTCCACAATTATTATATTAATATAAACTTTTAATATTAGAACAGTTACCTTAAATTTTATTTTAATAAATAATAAAAAAAAACAAATATATATATATATAAAAAACCTAATGGCTATATCGATTTACTTTTTTTTTAATTAAATTATATCTCCCAGCAGGTCAATCTGGATTACAATGATTCATGCGTTCATATTAATTGTATAAATATTAGCTCTTAATATTAGAGTTATTTTACGTTTTATTTGAATGTATTAAATTCCACAAAAATGTAATTAAAAAAAACCCAGTAGGTAGAATTAGATTAATTTCTTTTTAATTCTATATCCCAGCAGAGCAATTTGGTATTCAACAATTCATTAATTAATATTAAATATATCAAACGAAGATAGACGAAGTGTTACTTTATATTTTCTTTAAATGCATTCAATTTTAAAAAAAAATTAAAAATACCCAAAAAACTAAAGGCTTGGTTAGTTTATTATTTTTTTTTTAATTATGTTGTTATTTATTATTATTATAATTATTATTATTTTATTATTATATTTCCCAGAAGAGCAGTGTTGTCATCATCACCTGTCACCCTACTGCACTAGTGAAAATGTTGGTGTTCCTAAACAAATAATAATAGTTTTGGCCCCTAGTGGAGGTTGTCTGGTGTTATTATCTGTAAGGGGAGGGCATCTCTACATACATCAGCAGTTCTTCTCCCATCTGTCTCTCTTGCAGCCATGTTGAGCTCTTTGTGAGTGGGTGGGAGGAGAGAAAATTTAGAAGAGGGGAGAGAGATGGAGGGTGGGAGACATTAGCCACACTGCAAGACAAGAGACAATAACACAGAGGAGGGAAACAGAGGGGGCTTTTAAATAAAAAAAAACCTGCTAGAGAAGAGAAGAAGCTGCCATCAGACAGCATCCTACAGAGGACCATTCCTGGGATCCACACTGGTAGGTGACTGGTGTATCTTATAGCATTATATACGTTGTACTATATACATTGTTATTTGTCACTGTTGCTGCATTGTGGTGGGTAACAGGATCTTCCACCCCCACCCTTGCTTTTCATTCACATTTTCTGCCCTGTGGGTTGAAATGGAGAAGCAGAGAATGATGACATCAGATGTCATAAGAGGATGGGGGGCTTGCTGTGCCCACTCTTATTGGCATCAGCCTTTTCTCCTCTATAAACCCTTCTTTCCTCCCAGGACTGGTAACTCTACACCAGCCCAAATCATTCAATGGGTGGCCATGTTTAAGCAGATCTGTGTGCGGGATACATTGTATCTCATCCACCTGTTTTCAAAACAAAATTATCCGCAACGTTCTAGAACCCAGCGTCTCCTCTTAACCCATTGAGTACCAGAACCGTTCTGCACCCGTTTTAGAGCTAACCGAAAGGAGGGCAAGGGGGATGCCTCCATCAGCATAGAAGGGGTTAAGCAGTGCATTGCATTAAACTGGACGCATCTAGAGGGTTAATCGTCCCCCAAAGGGTTAATCAAGGGTTGGAGTTATCTGTTCTTGGCCTGTTTTGGCCACCCAGGCTTAGTATTAGGCATTATTATTATTGCTGTGCATGTGATGGGTTGTGCTGCAGGTGCTGAAACAGGAAGGGCCAGGCTTAGCATGCTGCTCACTGATCTTCTGCCTCCATTGCTTGCAGAAAGGGAACAGTCACAGCATCAGAGGCTGCCACCTGCTCCATGCAATCCCATCGCACCCAGCCAGCAGAGCCCATCCACACTGGCACATGATAGGTAGGCATCATACCCGGGAACTCTCAGGATTTTTTCCTACAATCTCAAGGTCTCTGGGTGAAGGGGCAGATTCTCGGGGTCTGGGGCTGACTCCTTCCTATCCTACCCTGCTGTGATCATTTGGTGCTTTTTCTAGTATGTTACGGCTGATATCCCTGCTTGAGTACAGGTGACTCAGTTAAGTGTATCTTTAAATAACGGCAAGTCAAGGCCTTTGGTTAACAGATTTGGTGATTCATTACATAGAGTATTCATGATAGGCAGTTAAAGTGTTAATATTTCAAGAGTCTCAGGGTCAGCTTATCTGTATATATGCTAAGCATAGATGGTGAAGCTAGGGAGGCCAGGATCTTGTGGGACTGGAGCCCAGACTCGAATCTGAATTTTCCTGTACACCGTTCATTCTGTAATAGGGGAGACACCCTGCGGGGTTTTATGTATCCCTTTGATTAGAAATAGGGTAGGGATGAGATACCCTAAATAAAAGATATAGGTCCATTAGTGGCCAAAAAGGGAGTATTACCTGATCTAAAAGGGTTGGGGGGGACAACTTCTGTAGAAGATCTTTTTTGAAGAAGAGATCCCAATCAGCGTTGTCTCTTGCAGTTTATGCTCTTTATCCAGTGCTCATTGGTTGTTTGGGGCATCAGAATGGATTCTGCATTGGCAGAAGGGGCAAGCCAACGTCACCAATAGACAGATGACATCCAGACCTGGTCTTAAAGAGGAGGCTACTTATGTTTTTTCAGTAAAAAAGCTACAGGCCTCTAATAATGATGAGACGATACATCGTGGGGTTTACATATATTTCAATTTATCAAATGGATTTCGGTATACTCGACTTTCAGAAAAACAGATATTCTATTGAGTGTTTGAATGGTAACCATGACACTATTACGTTAGATGTATTTGTATATTCTGTATAAAGTGTAGATCAGGATTGATGTACTTTTTTAAACAGAACAAGTAAGCTTATCTCAGGCTTGTGATGACCTGAGATATGCAGGACGGAAGCCGGGTGTTGGACTCCATGCGATTAGTTGAAATATACAGTAGATTAAGGCTGGGTACTGAAATTGAGTTCAGGATAGAGGTTGGATACTTTGTTTGTTTTCTTTAGATGGGATATAATGGATAAAAGCTGGGTGATGTGTTTATTATGATGTTCTGAGATGGAGGATGGAGTCTTGGGGCTTCTACAAGGATAGCAACTGCGATGGGACTCGCCTCTCTAGGGGGCCCGGCGGCCCCTGCGACCACTTGTTCCTGTTTCCTTGTGCTTGTTCTAAATTCTTCAGAAAGTGCCCTTCTGACCTGGACCGGGCTCTTTCTAAACAATTTTTGGTGGGGTTACGTGACCCCCACGGTCAAACTGGACTGAAAGCTAGAGGAGAAGTATGCAAGCATGAATTTATATGTGAGCATGGATGTCTATCTATGAGTGTATGTAAGCATGAATGTGTATGTATAAGTGTTTATGAGGATGAATGTCTATGTATAAGTGGTGTATGTGAGCATGAAGTGTATGTTTAAGTGTACTTGAGCATAAATGTATTTATATATATATATATATATATATATATATATATATATATATATATATATAAATACATATGTGGATGTGAGCATGAATATGTATGTGAAAGCGTTTATATGTACAAATATGAATGTGTTTGTGTGAGCATGCATGTTTATATGTTGTGTTTGTGTGTGTGTGTGAGCATGAATATGTGTGTATAAGTGGTGTGAGAGGGAGAGTGTGTGGTTGAATGGGTGTCTACGTGTGTGTTAGTGAGTATGAGTAAGTGTATACATGTGTATGCGTGTTTCCATGTGTAAAATAGTTTTACCTATGTGGGCCAGAGTGTATGTTGGAGGGAGGCAAGGGGCACAGACAAGCTGTTTGAGGGCAATGATGCACAGATCAGCTGTTTGGTGGCAAAAAGGGCACAGATAAGCTGTTTGGGGGCACTGACATGCTGGGAGAAAAGATGGCCTAGGGAGGCTGTTTGGGGCAAAAGTGGGGCAATTTTTTTCCCTTCTGTTTCCAGTTACACCCCTGGGCTGCAGGATAAAGCTGAGTTATGCATGATAGATGTTGCACTCATTGTGAAAAGTTGAGATATGCAGGATAGAGACTGGAGCTGCACTCTTTATGATAAGCTAATAAATACAGAGCAATCTGGGGACTAAATTCCAAATGGGAAATTAAGTAGCAACATTTTATTGGTTTCCATCATTGCTGCAACCCATTGTACAGCGCTGCAGAATATGATGGCACTATAGAAAGAAATAATAATAATAATAATAATTGAGAACAGCTGTGACCGTCCCACCCGCTGTGAACTCCTTGGGACCTCATTTTTATTTTAACACTGCAAGTTTAATCCAGAATAAATGTACCGTTATCCCCCCGGATCTGACTTTATTTTTAATCAAACATTTTTTTTTAATCTCTTTTAGAAGAATCAATGCTTCTTCACGCGTGAAGGCCGACCCTCACCAAACCTCGGTGTCTCCATCATTGGGTCTTTTTTTTTTTAATTCAGGTAACGTTACGATTAATATTCTTATTACTTTCTTAACGTAAAATATTAAGTTACTCATTTTGCTACATCGTGGCTGAAATAGAAATGAAAAAGAAAAAAAAAATCTGATTGGCTCAGAAAGCTTTTTTGTACAATTCATGTCTATGAGTCGTCATGGCAACCTCTAATAATGAATTTCACCAAGTTGGTCCTACGCAAGTGGAATTCGCTTAGGAAACAGTGGGGGTAACGCTTAACCCCGTGAGTGCCGGGAGCAAAATAAGTATGTTTCGTTACTCACTGGCAACCCAGGATTTCTCAAATTAGAGTTATTTTTAAATATTCCAACATAGAGAAATTACTATATTTTGTTCAGGGTAACCAGTCCATTTTAACAAAGGCATAATCGTGCCTAGGCCCCCCTGTGCCGCATTACCTGGGGTAAGTTGCCCTAATGAGCAACCAGGCTAGGCCACTGATCGATGGGTCGTTGAGTGATGTCATCTTAAGCACTGTGAGTCCTCTTGAGGTGAATCACCAGGATATGACATCATATATGGGCGCTCAGGACACAGGGCACCCCTCTAGGTAGGTCCTGGGGGTGTCTAGGGGCACTTTTTGGGGTCAGTCTTTTGGACACAGACCCTTATAACTATACCACATACTTGCAGGGCTAAATCATCATTATGGCCACTTTCTCAGGTATTTTATTAATTCTACCTACATTTATAAGATATTTCCCACTAATAGAAATGGCTATGAACTTTTAGTTAGCTAAACCTATTTTCAAGGAAATATTATTGTTCTGATCTTACCTCTCTGATAAATCTTGTGAATAAATTGATTTTTCTCTATTGTTTTCCCCCCAAAGAATTGTCTCTAAACTTTCTCGAGACTGTTGCTACCGGACTTGGTAACCATGACCACCCACGTAACGCTGGAAGATGCGTTATCCAACGTGGACCTTCTTGAGGAGCTTCCTCTCCCAGACCAGCAGCCGTGTATCGAACCTCCGCCGTCGTCCATCATGTACCAGGTCCGTCTCACGTCACGTCCCAACACAAGACACACTCACTAATTTAGGCCTCATACGGGCCACGTACCCAACATCCCTCGCAGAGCTCACAAGGCTTTGACGGGCCAAGGTTCATAGATATCCATTTCTTGTAGTAAGTTGTACAGGAGTACAGTGTGTGTAGAACCTCAATAAACCTCAATAAACCTCAATAAACCATGAGTCGTCGGTTATAATATGGAATTCTTTGCTACCAGAAGGTTAGGTGATAGCTTGACCTCCGACTGATCCTTGGGCCCTTTATTGACGACACCACAGAATCCTCACAATGTGTGTTATTTTTATATTTTTCTGTTTTGTTTGTCTGTTAATAAAGCCCTGATTTATTTTACTGACTGCTCTCTTCAAAGCTTTTTAATCAGCGCCTCTAAAGCCGTAGGGCCGCCATTTCTTAAACCCTGCGTCTGTCACCCTCACAGGCCAACTTCGACACCAATTTTGAAGACCGGAATGCCTTCGTCACAGGGATAGCCCGGTACATCGAACAGGCGACTGTACATTCGAGCATGGTAAGTTCTATTAATATATCTGTGCGTTCGTGTTTGCAGAAACGCTCACGACCCGCGCGGTTCACATTTTTACCATCATATAAAGTAATTATGGCCTTCAAGTTGTAGGATTTCCGAGTATTATACTTAGTTTCTACTGGAAATGGTCCAGCGGTATTAAGCTTGATCTTTCAAAATATTTTAGGGAAATTATGATTTGGGGAATTAGAATTTTCTGTAATATATCTGTTGTACTAAGGGAAATAAACAAGAGGTATTAGTTCCTGTTAATTATGTAAAACCGATCTGACCTCAAGATCCTCTAAAGTTATCAGAGCATAATACTTCATTTTCTTCGTCTCAAATCTAAGTTAAGAGAACGCAAGACAAACCAAACATGGTGCAATTTGCTTTACGACTTACCGCTAGACATTGAGCTGGATCGGAACCAGCATAGGTCTCGAACAAGGACACCGTGACCATATGATCTGTTGAGTCGATACATTTAGCCTAAAACTCTGACTTTTGTGCTCAAAACTGATCCGTATCCTGCTGAAACTCACAGGTTGTGTTACTTTTGTTACAGAATGAGATGTTGGAGGAGGGACAGGAGTATGCGGTCATGTTGTATACCTGGAGAAGTTGCTCCAGAGCCATTCCACAGGTGAGTGTTTGAGATGAAGCAATACATCTGATCAGAAACACTGGATTTTGTTCCTCGGGCCATCGTTTTTTTCAGGGTTTCTTGTTTTTCCACGGTTCTAAAACTGTATTAATGCTAGGGAAACAACGGCGTTACATTAATAGAGCGCCAGCAGATCCCATAGCGCTGTTACTCTGTGAAAAGTGAAGAATAACAACATTCAAATTGATAACACACAAAGCTGATAACAATATTAACTTAGGGTCTATAAGATCTCTGTATTTCGTAAACGCTTCATAATTAACATCAAGCGTTTCGTTATCTTATCTTTCATTAAAGGTGAAATGTAATGAGCAGCCAAACCGCGTGGAAATTTATGAGAAGACGGTGGAGGTTTTGGAGCCGGAGGTCACAAAACTGATGAAGTTCATGTATTTCCAGGTAAGAAAAACTTGTGTTCTGTCACTAAATTTATATTGATTGCAAGTAAATTTCTTATAACTATCACTGATGAGCAAATTAAATTAATTAGTAATTAAAATGATAGCCTTTTTTGTAATTATGTTGGTTTTATTCACAGAATATTTAACCAGTGAGGTCATTAAAATGTGTGCCCTCAACCCAAAATGTCTCTAGAATCTCACAGAAAGTGTTCCGGTGAAGGGAGTTAAATATATATTATTTATATATTTATTATTTATTATTATTATATATTTAAAGATTTAAAAATGCCATTTTGAATGGGGGGAGGGGACAAAAAAAATAACAAAGCCAGTATGGTCAGGAAATGTTAGGCACAATCGGTTCAGGATTCAGGAGGAGAATGATGCTGTTGTGACAATAATGTCAGAATTCCGATGATTTTCCCCGGCAGCGCAAAGCCATCGAGAGGTTCTGTAATGAGGTGAAGCGGCTGTGCCACGCAGAGCGCCGGAAGGACTTCGTGTCGGAGGCGTATTTGCTCACTCTCGGCAAGTTCATCAACATGTTTGCTGTCCTGGATGAGCTGAAAAACATGAAATGCAGTGTTAAAAATGACCACTCAGCCTATAAACGGTAAGGGAGAGTGATGGGTGGTCTGTTAACCTATACATTTGCTTGTGTTTGTTATCGGCACATTATCCACAATCTCTTAATGCTCTACACAGTGGTGGTAAGCAGGCCACTTATGCTAAGCTTGGTATTTGTCAATTATTACAACAAACGGAATAAAAAACACTTGAATCTTGCGTTTGGTAGAGCGGCCCAGTTTCTCAGAAAGATGGCGGACCCCCAGTCCATACAGGAGTCGCAGAACCTTTCCATGTTTCTGGCCAATCACAACAGGATTACTCAGGTAAATAGTTGACGTAAGGTTGAAAAGAACGACATAAGTCTATTGGGTTCATCCTAGCCAAGATATGACTCGAAGACTTCAAGATGGCCATCTGGTAAACCAAGCAAATGCTTGGTGGGCTGATGCCAGATGACGGCATATCTAGCCAGCCGCTGCTGGCCTTAAAATATCAGAGCTGCTTTTCTCTTCCAGTCATCATAATACTATGTACAATATTAATATGTAAACATGCAAAATATGTTCCAGTTTATAATATCTGGGCTGGGAACTTTCTAGGATAAAAACTTGACACCCCATCGTGGAGTCTACTTTCCCTAGGAGAGCAGGGAATAGAATTAGGATTGGTCGGGCAGTAACGGGTAACGGGTTTGGAAGATGTAGAGCAGGGGTCCTAGAAACCAAATTATTGTTTTTATTCATACCGTCCGTTTCTTCACAGTGCCTGCACCAGCAGCTGGAGGTGATCCCTGGATACGAGGAGCTACTGGCGGACATCGTGAATATCTGTGTCGATTACTACGAAAATAAAATGTATCTCACTCCAAGTGAAAAACACATGCTACTGAAGGTAAAATAAGATGGTGTGGTAATGGTCGCGGTTGTAATTGTGATTCCACTTGGAAGCCATACTTCCAGGCATCATTGGCTTCAATGCCGCCAGTACTTTCTGCGGTGGGACTTCTACAAATGAAGAATGCTAGGGGTTATCAGATATTAGGATTTAGTTTGTTGGGTAAAGGGGGCATGTATTTGGGTTCTTATATGCAAGTTATTGCTGAAATATGATAACGATCCCCCGTGTTACAGGTGATGGGTTTTGGGTTGTACCTGATGGACGGCAACATCAGTAACATTTATAAACTGGATGCGAAGAAGAGAATCAACCTCAGCAAAATCGACAAATTCTTTAAGGTGATGTTGAAAATCCCAAACGTTCTAAAAATCTCACCGTCTTGGCATTTTCTAATAGACCTTCTTGTTGTTTCCCTTTAGGATTATTCATTGAGTTATAATTTCTTTAGATTGACTGATTTTTTTTATATGTTACTGTTGTTACAAGAATGCCTGCCATGGAGACATAAAAACGTTCTCTTCACGCAAGTTAGATTTCCCAAAAAGATATATATTTCAGACCACCCAGACTATTAAACTACAACTAATATGATGTCCTTGGTTGACCAAGCATTATGGTAACTGTAGTTTAAACACAACTTGACGTTTACTACTGATAATGCTTGAATGCCATCACCTATCCATGGTCCCAGGGCCTTTCTGTACCTGATGTACAAATGTCATTTGTTCCTCACTCCGTAAAGTCAATGTAGTTATCTATTTAACCCAAGCCTACGACAGTCCTCTGGTTTTTAAGGAGCGTTGATGTCTTCTCCACTGGTTTTGTGAGTCTGCCTCGTGGTTGTCCATACACCGTTGAGTTCTATGTGGTTACCTCAAGGTTCCTCCATGAAGTCTTTCTAAATGTTCAGTGCATCTTTCTCCTCTCTTACAGCAGCTGCAGGTGGTGCCGCTGTTTGGAGATATGCAGATAGAGCTGGCCAGATACATTAAGACCAGTGCTCACTATGAGGAGAACAAATCAAAGTGAGTGCGTGCCGTAATGTCTCTCGGCGCTGGGGGAGAAAAAAGAACGAGAGGCTGAGGCCGGAATAAGGATCACGCGAATATTTGGGGGAAACGTTAACTGCAGGGCTAAGCAGCTTATGGTTGTAAAAACCGCTTTTAACGCACACCTCGATTTGCTGCCATGGGCTGCTTAATCCTGTGGTTTTTTAGAGTATTAAACCTTCTTGGCCACTTGGACAGGTGCTGCTGCTCCTGGACATTTTACTGTCAGGTACTCGGGCTCTTATACACACTTGGGCGCCAGAGAGAAAGATTTGGGAATGATTTGAAGTGAAGCGATCAAAAGGGAAAGCCTTGAAACGCGTTTCCAAATATGTTCCTCTGGATCCCGGCAAGTGTCAGAGTCTGGACATCTTAAAATGGTCAGGAGCAGTAACTAAACTCAAGACGACCAAGAAGACCAACGGTTCGCTTTTTCATCACTCAGTCGGCTTTTTTTAGTAAAGCCTTAGCTCGTCTTCATTGTTTTCGTGCTGTTGCGAGACTCAGTTTGACCCAACAGGTCATGACCGGCGAATGTTCGAAACACCCAGACTGAGAGATGATATCAGTCTAAATTATGAAATTCCAAAGTGAGTAAAAAATGAAGTTATGGAGTATGGACTCATATGTATAAGAGAATTACTTATTTAATTTTGCTCTTCCCTACTCGAAAACCTTACAAGTCTTCATATTGCTTGGTGCCCTGTATGAGAAATAAGTCGCTTTCTGAATGTTTTTTCTACTATTCTTGCTTTCCATGAACTATTATGAACTTCTTATCCTATTATTCATTTCTTCAGGTTAATACCTGTTTTACACAAAATATTAGGTACATCATGCTCCTTACTACAGTAATCCAATGAGCACCCTTATAGTTGAGATACGTTTTACAGAGAGGGTAGTTAAATGGAAGTCATAGAGCTATTTGATCTATACTTTTCCTACCTGTGTTTTTGATCCAAACCCATTATATTGAAATTACATCTAAAAAAAAATAGATATATTTTGAGTTTGTGTTACATTACTTTATATTATGTAGCAGTTTGACACACTGAAGGTTATGTATATATAAAAAAAGTGATTCCAGTGCAAAATTTGAAATGTGGTCTTATCACCATAGCAACCAATGGAAGTATTCAATCAGTAGTAGCATTTAATTGGTTCATATGACCATGTTTCTCACCTGTACCCATGCATACGCGTCGGGCTGTACTTGGGTTTTTTCCGCGTGTCCTCTTAACGAGAATCCACAGGCTTAAGCGGCTGTCTCCTGCCCAGGTGGACGTGTACTCAGAGCAGCATCAGCCCTCAGTACAATATCTGCGAGCAGATGGTTCAGATCCGAGACGACCACATCCGTTTCATATCTGAGCTCGCGCGTTACAGCAACAGCGAGGTAAGCGCCGACACCGACTGCTTTCTGGGCTGGGTTTTGTTTCCTATAAAGTAGGCAGCTGCCTATTGCCTATTATTACTCCAGTTTCTATCGGTGGGTTCCCATGTAGTTAGTAATTCGGGCAGTGCGTTATACTGTATATTTTTTCATGGAAGACGGTTTATTCTCTTGTCTCGTTTTGCGGGTAGGTGGTGACCGGCTCGGGTCTTGACAGCCAGAAATCCGACGAGGAGTACCGGGAGCTGTTTGACCTGGCCCTCAGGGGTCTACAGTTGCTGTCAAAGTGGAGCGCTCACGTCATGGAAGTGGTAAGTGACCATACATCCATCTCTGAAGTCTATCGCTCCACCATCCAATGGAGAATCTTCATCCCTGTGGGTAATCGCTTGTGTTTTGGGGGTCATCGGCCATCGCGACTGTCCTTCTCAGTGTGATATATGTTTGGAACCTTTTCGTTGTCCAGTACTCGTGGAAGCTGGTCCACCCGACGGATAAGTTCTGTAACAAAGACTGTCCTGGAACAGCAGAGGAGTATGAACGAGCCACGCGGTACAATTACACCAGCGAGGAGAAATTTGCCTTTGTGGAGGTAGGGAAATCCAAGAAGAACTTCAAATAAAATTTTAAAAAAATGTCCTGGGAAGTTAAGAGAACAACCACCCCCCTAAAATAATTTTTAGGAAAAAAAACATTTTACATTTGTATCCAGTATGATCTTGTAAAGCAAAGCAGATTATTATATATCTTTAGAAATTCTCCAAACGGTAAAAAAAAAATGTGTATTTTGTGTTCATCAGAAATTTTTTATTTTTAATATTTACAAAATTCCACTGTTTTGTAAAGGTGATTGCGATGGTGAAGGGTCTGCAAGTGCTGATGGGCCGAATGGAGAGCGTGTTTAACCAAGCCATACGTAATACAATATACGCCGCGCTACAGGACTTTGCACAAAGCGCCCTCCGGGAGCCCCTCCGGCAGGCGGTGCGCAAGAAGAAGAACGTTCTTATTAGGTAATCCAGGAGATTACAAATGACTTCTAACGCTGTATCAAGCGGCTGCTTTGATGGCACTGCCAGCTATAGCTTTCGCTTATGTTGTTTTCATTCTTGAGGGTATATTCGAGAACAAAATGGTTAATTTCCAATACGCAAAGGATTTAGTGAGCCATAGGTGGATCAAAAGCACAGTTTTTTTAATTTTTTTTAATCAATTCTGGTCCCAGACTCATATTCGAGGTTAGAGTCCTAATTTGGCTGTCTTTTGTCTTCAAAAATATTCTTCCAGTTGTTACATTGTATCATTGGATAGTCGAAATAATATTCTATCTCTGAATTGAGCTTCCAATCTAATACCTTTATATAAACAGTATTTTTTTTACCTGCTTATATTGGTTCTAGGTTTAAATAATAGAGTTTATACAGGGCATATGGGCACTTTATTAGTGGCTGATTGTCAGGAGCAGGTCCCCATAAGACCAGCCCTACAGAAGTGCAGTTGGACTTGTAAAAGGTATTGCCTCTTGCTACCGGTATTGACTCTCCTACCGTCTCTCAGTGTCCTGCAGGCAATACGTAAAACCATATGTGATTGGGAGGCTGGCCGCGAGCCCCCCAATGATCCTTGTTTGCGCGGAGAGAAAGATCCAAAAGGTGGCTTTGATATCAAAGTTCCTCGGAGAGCAGTCGGACCTTCCAGTACTCAGGTCTGTATAATGCATCGGCTCACATCACACATTGTCTCGTTGTATATAACATGGAGTATGACGAAGCCACAGCAGCTTATAATGGAAAAGAGCTTCACCCATTTAGTAGTCTAAACCCCAAACCAGCCTTAACTGTCCTTTCTGCTACCGCAAGCAGGTCAGCTCTTCCCATTAGAAGGTTGTTGATGGAAAGTTGGGTTGTGAAAGCTCCTGCCAATCCAAGAAGCTCCTCTTACTGTGAAATATTAAGGGTCTCTCTCCAAGGTTCAAATAAATATTTCTACACGTTCTTCCCATCTTTATTCTTACTACTAGACCTCTCCACTCCAGACATAATGGAAGGTTTCTCATGGTCTATAAAATGATGTAATATCTCTATTGCTTTGTACTTCACAAGTATGTTCCTTCTTATAATAAGAACACTCTCGTATCATGACCTCAAACAGCTTTACATGGTGCGCACAATGCTGGAGTCTCTGATCGCGGATAAAAGCGGCTCGAAGAAGACATTACGCAGCAGCCTGGATGGACCTATCGTACAAGCCATTGAAGAGTTCCACAAGCATTCCTTCTTCTTTACTCACCTCCTCAACTTCAGCGGTGCGTAGTCTGACACATTGAGTGCAGGACATTTTAAAGATTATTATTTATTGTTTTATATAGCGCCATCAAATTCCATAGCGCTGTACAATGGGTAGACAGGACATAACGATTTGACTTACAGAAACAAGAGGTGAGGAGAGCCCGGCTCCAACGAGCTTGCGATCCAGTTAGTCCCATTTTTGGCTTTCGACAAAATTCACAAATTCTGGATAGTTTTTTTTTCTATGTTTCTCTGCAGAGAAAAAAAATAAAGGATAGCGAGTCTTTTTTCTTTATCACAAAAAAAAATGATTTAAGATCAAAATAGTAAATCAAGGCGTTGTTACGAAATATCCCGAATGTCTACCATAACACGTACCCATCTTGTGAATGCACCTTGCCGTTGCTGAGCCCTTGGCTTGTGCTTCTGACCCGCAGAGGCGCTGCAGCAGTGTTGTGACCTGTCCCAGCTGTGGTTCCGTGAGTTCTTCCTGGAGCTCACCATGGGAAGGCGCATCCAGTTCCCGATTGAGATGTCGATGCCTTGGATCCTTACGGACCATATCCTGGAAACCAAGGAACCTTCCATGATGGAGTAAGAGATGGGGATCCTGTTCATATTACTATTTCTAAGCATATTTTTCAATTTTAAGGAACAAAAAAAACCCCAAAAAAACAGATCATATATGAAAGCAGATTTGTCATTATTACCAAATAAACAATGAACTGATTGGGCAGTCAACTTCGGGATCTGAATGATCGTGCCTTCCCAAAGCAGTTCACCTTCAAGCATTTGAGCGTTCTGAGATATTTTAGCAATTCATTATATATAACATAATATTTAATTGTATTACAAGAGGACCTGATCATTATTAACCCATTAAAGTCCATCCTTGCAATTTGTTTCACCAGCCAAAATCTTGGAGTTTTCTACGCTGCCCGTTGTCTTGGCCATGTTCCCTTCTCGATTCCAATAAGAACGTGGGGCAGACCTGGGCAGACCTGGAAGGCTCTAAATATGATAATATATGATTATTCTTTTCCTGTCTTCCCAGGTATGTGCTGTATCCCCTGGACCTGTATAACGACAGCGCATATTATGCTCTGACTAAATTCAAGAAGCAGTTTCTTTATGACGAGATTGAAGCCGAGGTAAGCCTTACAATTCCGGCAACGCTAATATATATCAATATAATAGGCACCACTCACCTTAAAAAAATAATGTAGAAAATAACAGAGGTGATCAAAGCAGTCGTAAAACAGATCATGTCTTGGGCATGCTGGGCACTTTTCTGTACCTGTTCCAAGTTTGGTCATTGTTGGCGTGTAGATTTTCTGAAGTTTGAAGGCTTTGTTGGTAAGAATTTTGAGTCTGGTATTTATTTCCTACAGGTCAACCTGTGCTTTGACCAGTTTGTATACAAACTATCGGATCAGATCTTTGCTTATTACAAGGCCATGTCAGGCAGGTAAGACTAAGCACGGATCCATCTGAGGTAACGGGAGATCTACCGAGAGGTAAAACTTTAGAGAATGGAAACTCATTCATCTTTCCGGCAGTGTTTTACTAGATAAACGTTTCCGAGCCGAGTGCAAGAACTACGGGGTGATTATTCCATATCCGCCATCCAATCGTTATGAAACGCTCCTCAAACAGCGGCACGTGCAGGTGGGTGGCTGCCCGTCTTTTTTACTGGAAAGTACAGGTTTGGGTAAATTGTCTATCTTGGTTATTGCGCTCCACTAACGGTTGTGAGAAATATACTTTGTTTATTCACACGCTTTGCCTTTTACACAGTTGTTGGGTCGATCCATTGACCTGAACAGGCTGATCACTCAGAGGATCTCGGCTGCTATGTATAAGTCCCTGGATCAGGCCATCAGCCGCTTTGAAAGTGAGGATCTGACGTCTATTGTGGTGAGTCTGTCCAAAGAGTAGCCTTTCCTATGAGTCGATGAACACGTTGACATTCTGGAACCCACAGTTGGTTAGGGGTTGGTTGGGGATTCCGGATATAAAGTCGAAACATGACTTTTCTTCTCTCCTCTTTCTAATTCCTTCAATTGCCTTCACTGTTTTAGGAGTTGGAATGGCTTCTTGATATTAATCGTCTGACTCATCGCCTGCTCTCCAAGCACTTGACCCTGGACAGCTTTGACGCCATGTTTCGAGAGGCTAATCATAATGTCTCAGCCCCTTACGGCAGGAACACACTCCACGTCTTCTGGGAGCTGAACTTCGACTTCCTGCCTAACTACTGTTACAACGGCTCGACCAACAGGTGGGCAACACGATAGTCTACGTAGTCTACTTCTAGCATACTATTCTAGTTAGTAGTTTTTTTAATTATTATATGACATCATAAATGAATAAATTCATCCTAATTCATATTATTATTATAAATATCTTTTATTTATGTAGCCTCAACAATTTACGCAGCGCTTCTTACAATACATATATTAAAGGGGTATAAAAGACTGATACATTAGGTGGAGAGAGGCCTGCTCGTAAGCTTACAATCTTGAGGGAATCGGGTGAGGACAAACATAAGGAACACCAAAGCCTTTGATTCCACGGAAGCACCAGCCACTTAAAATCCTGACATAATATTTCATATTATCTCCAGGTTTGTTCGTACTGCCATTCCCTTTACGCAGGAGCCACAGAGAGACAAGCCAGCAAATGTCCAGCCATATTACCTGTATGGGTCAAAGGTCAGTAAATGTAATATAAATGACCATGGGTACTGTTGGAGAACAGTTACTCTATAGGGTTCCAGAATTCCCACCGGTAGACCAACTAATGGTGTTAAGGATGGAGCTTCTCGTCTGTATATCATTTCTTATTTATGTCCATCTACAATATATGTCTGTCTACCTGTTAATATATTTCGTTATAACGCAGATGGATATTTCATAAATCCCTTTCTTCTATTCCCCTCTCTCGTAGCCCCTCAATATTGCCTATAGTCACATCTACAGTTCATACCGGAACTTTGTTGGACCCCCACACTTCAAGACCATTTGCCGCCTCCTAGGGTATCAGGGTATAGCCGTGGTGATGGAGGAGCTGTTAAAAATCGTCAAGAGCCTGGTGAGTAGGCAGTGAAAATACATGGGGGCAAGAATAAGATTCTGTAAACGTAACTGTAATTATAAATATATATATTTATTTTCATTTGCAGCTCCAAGGAACGATACTCCAGTACGTCAAAACACTTATTGAGGTCATGCCAAAAATCTGCCGGCTGCCGAGGCACGAGTATGGGTCCCCGGGTAAGCTGAGAATATAATATACCGGTAATAAGATAAAAAGGTAAATCATTTGTATAATAACATTTATTTAGTTAATATATATCGTCTGTCAGTATGTGATATACTTTCAAGTGATTTTTTTATTTTGTTTGGAAACTAGACGCTAGGTGGCCACAGTATAGACGATCAGTCTCGATTCCTGCTTCCTTGTATCTATTGAAGTCCTTCTGCTTTCCGTGTGTGACTTTGATCTCTTTCTCTATCAGGGATCCTTGAGTTCTTTCACCACCAGCTGAAAGACATAATAGAATACGCAGAGTTAAAAACCGATGTTTTCCAGAGCCTGCGAGAGGTTGGGAATGCCATACTCTTCTGTCTGCTTATCGAGCAGGCGTTGGTAAGATACACGTAGAAAGTCTCTTGCAAAAACAATATGAGAAACACTAATATTAAGGCCATACATTCGTTGGGCGTTGGTAAAAAAAATGGTGATGTTGTAGCCTTTGTTCCATCCTTTCACAGTTCCTGAGTTACTCAAGGTTAGCTAGTAAATAGAGAGGTCTATTCACCAAGGTCCAAGTTGGTCAAGGTTGTGCACTGGGAAGAAGTTTCCTTTTCTTAGCCAACACAACCTTAACGAATGGCTAAGTTCCTCAGGGTTGCTTTCTGTCCAAGACCTTAGGCATCCCTCCAAGTTGTGTCTCAAGATCAAATGAGACTCAGGTTTAGGGATGGATACATAAATATGGTCCATGGTTTCCACAACCTCCATCACACTCGATTCTTCTCCCTCAGTCTCAGGAAGAAGTTTGTGACCTTCTTCATGCAGCTCCTTTCCAGAATATCTTACCCCGTGTCTACATCAAAGGCAAGTGATAACTTCACCTGAAATGGGCCAACAAACCATTGGAACTTGGAAGCCATTCCATGTAATCACAATATCTTGGTTGACCTATGTGCTTTTTTTTATCTTGTAGAAGGGGAACGTTTGGAGGTGAGGATGAAACGACTTGAAGCCAAGTATGCCCCACTGCACCTGGTCCCATTAATCGAGAGACTGGGAACACCACAGGTACCAAAGCTCAGATCTCAATCATAGAGTGACCATAGGCAACATCCAGCCACGGTGTACACACTGCCTCTTTATTGGGGACTCTTACTGCAGAGGCCTCCTGTGGTCATCAGTTAAACTGTATCAGTTTTTGCAGAATATGATGTTTTGAGGCAGCTATATATCAGCAATTTGTTTGGTTCTGCTGTAAACAATACAAAGGCAGAGTTTCTAATCACTCAACCGGAAACTGAGACTAATGAATGTCAATAGAGGAACGGACTTCATTAGCATCGCCATAAAGCATCAGCTCAGTGTGGTGTTTGGTGCAGGGAAAGTCACCCAAAATATCACATGACTGACAACAATGGCGGCCTCCAGGTCTGCAGATAAAGATTTATTGACACAAAATGAGATAAAACCAGGGTTTTGTTAATGCCAACCTACATTACTGTATACAGCGCTGGGGGGTTATTATTACTCTATACAGCACTGGGGGAGAAAAATATTTCTGCCATTGGACTTCCCTTTTTGATACTACACTTAAGCTATTTTTTGAACACTACTCTCATAATATTGTTTAAGATGTTATAACATTAGATTTAGGACTACATGAGGGGGAAACCAATAGAACTGAAATAAAGAATTCTGTTGTTAAGTAAAATCCTGGAGCTCAGGGATGCCCTCTGACTTCTGACAAACTTTGGTTAGCGAATTAATCCTTAAGAGACCATATGAATGACCCGTGTTCCTCTTGTTGAGCCTTTGAGATTATAATCCATGATCCACATGATCTGTTCTTAACCATTTTGTTTTCTTCTAAGCAAATCGCCATCGCTCGGGAAGGAGACCTCCTGACAAAGGAGAGGCTGTGCTGCGGACTGTCCATGTTTGAAGTCATCTTGACCCGAATCCGAAGTTACCTGCAGGACCCGATCTGGCGGGGTCCACCACCAACCAACGGCGTCATGCACGTGGACGAATGTGTGGAATTCCACCGGCTCTGGAGTGCCATGCAGTTTGTGTATTGTATCCCGGTGGGGACCAATGAGTTTACAGCAGAGTAAGTGTTGTTCCTTGGGGGTCTAAGGAGTTTAATTCCTTCTATTCATACGATTCCCTTACTGAATGAGTAGGCAGGTTCTTCTTCCTCTGGACTTTTTCTTTCTTCATATTTTATCTCATTTTATTTTGATTTTTTCTTTTTTTCTTACCCATTTCCCGTCCCTACGCTTTGTAGACAGTGTTTCGGAGACGGGTTAAACTGGGCCGGCTGCGCCATTATCGTGCTTCTGGGTCAGCAGCGTCGTTTCGACCTCTTCGATTTTTGCTACCATCTCCTCAAAGTGCAACGGCAGGACGGCAAAGACGAAATCATAAAAAATGTGGTACGTTTTTGTTCCTACGAACCCTTTCTCTCACAAATTCCGGCGCACCCCTCACGTCTCGCTTCATATCTCTTGCATGTCCAAATTCTGTATTTCTACACAATTTTAGTTCTTCGCTCTGGATTTTTAACCAAAATGTAATTTTGCTTAATTTTGTCGAATGTTGGCCACATTATATCCTTAAATGTTGAGGGAAGCCATCTTTCTTTGCGCTCTACATCCAGATTTTAGGCTTGAGATGGCGAGGAAGTGAAGTGTGCAACTAAAAATTGTTTCCCCCTCATAATACTAATAATTGTTTCGTTATTAATTTCCAGCCGCTGAAAAAAATGGCCGACCGAATCCGGAAATACCAGATTCTCAACAACGAGATCTTTGCGGTCCTGAACAAGTACATGAAATCGGTGGAAAGCGACAGCTCCACGGTGGAACATGTGCGCTGCTTCCAGCCACCCATCCACCAGTCTCTGGCCACCACCTGCTGAAAAGGACACAAACGTCAGCCGTGGCACTTCGACGGATCCCATGTTATTGTGGCGCATGCTTGTCCAGTTGTCACCATACAGTTACATGCCCCGGAGACCGTGGCAACATGAGGACACGAAATGGGGTGTAGCCGTGTTAAGGGGTTCTGGTTTGCCCGTTTTTTTTGCCCCAAGCTTCGTCTGAATTCCAAGGTCAAAATGGCCGCCCATGTAAATTTGGTGCGCTCTGCTCCGGGTGGATGGTTTTATATTGGTTTTTTCAAATATTTAAGTATTTTCCCCCCTGACGCCCCCAATCCTTATCCATCTACTGGCAAAATCTCTCTCTCAAACATGGAACTGAGCATTTGGCTGAACTTTCACCTCATAACATGTGTTTAATATTCATATTTATTGTACCTCAGTACAGTGTTGTGTTTATTTTATCTGCTAACAGGGGGGGACACTATAAATATTGTGTAAGCCGAGCTCCTCGTGCCGCCGCTATCTTCTGGTGCTCGGCGTGGCAACGGTCTGGGAACCAAGGCTATGCTGAAAGGCCATAGGGGCCGGCAGAAACCTCCCACAGGGACATCAATCACATAAAAAAAGATCGGAAAACATAAATTTATTTAATCTTCCATAAAGGTACTCGCCATGGCACTCGCCTTTTGGGACAGTGGGATTCCGTGGTCCCAATTTAATTCTCCGGTGTCGGGGACCCTGGAGAACGCATACGGCCCATGGCCTGTTTAAGTGGCTCTCTACCTCCCAAGGAATGCAATGGAGAACAAAATAAATTTATAATCGCTATCTTCGGATCTCTGTTTATGTCATTGATGACCTCATAGGCTGGGTTAATAACCAAGGTGCCCCTAGGCACAGATTCAAGTAACATGTCAATTAGGGACCACAGGTGTACGTGTTATTGACATGCTCGTTGTGTATACAAGCTCAGCCTATATATTTAGCACAAAATGCACAGGGGCTATTTACAATGAGCAGATAAAAGTGTGGTGGGGGTCGATGTCATCACCACTTATACATATATATGAAAAACACACTTTCAATAATCAGCCATTGTTTTTATTTTACAAACTAAGGTAAAATATAAAAAAATTATATCCATCTCATTTTTTTTCTAATTTCACATATTACACCCTAAAAATATTTTAGTTAACTAAATTCATCATTTTTGCCGTTTACGAAGAGAAAATAAATGTATATTTTTCATCACATGCCTGACAATAAAACTTTTTGCCCTGTGTTGCGTTGCTGTGTTTGATAAAATTATCCGTGGTTTCTTCAAATTGTCAATGATTCGCTTTAATCATAATAAAGAAAAAACGCACATCCTCATATAGATTGATAGATATATAAATATGCATGTTCCTGTGCGTAACCATAGTTACCATTATAGAAGAAGGCACAGAGTTACCGTGCGTTTCCATACAATCAATACAGCCAGGAATGAGTATTTATTAAAGGGGTAGTATAACGCCATCAATACTAACTGATTTATCGCTCAAACTTATCCTTTAAGACCGATGTACCTTTATGTACCAGGCAGGCCACTTAAAAGGCCTGGTTTGTAACCTACATGGGACAACAGATATGGGTTAAAACTGAAAAAATTTAGACCGCGGACCTTAGGTTTTTGCCAAAAATCATTCAACCTGAACCCCCAAAAATGTAGCGTTTTAGGCTATTTACTCCCTAAATCAATATTGGCCCTGCTAATGGCTTAATGCTCCGTCATACAATGGGCCACAATAAACAGCACGGGTGGGGGTTGAGGAGGCACAAGAGGTTCTAGGCCTCGACAAACATGGCAGCGCTAATCCTTTTTACATAGACCTCTGTATAAAAAGTTTCATCAGCCCTTAATGTCGTTAAACACAGAGCGCTCTATTCACTATTATGTTTCGGTTCCTTGGCGTCGCTATACATTGTGAAGGACCATCTCTAGCGAGCTACTGCTGCGGGAGAAGAGCCGGCCCCGTATAATGTATAATTCAATTAGCAAGATTTCTTCAAATCTCGGCACCCATTGAACTATACATCATGCAGGGCAAGCTTAGCCCTTCTTGTTGCAGAAATCGTCCAGTGTTGGCCCTTCATACTGAAAAATGAGGTGACGGGGCTTATACCACCGTTCCCCTGCCAAACCCCCGCTTTAGTGAATAAACCCCAGAGGTTTTGGGCTGATTTGCACTTGATTTAGTATTTTGGGCGACAGCACTTTCCTTATTTTAATCTGCTAGAAGAGACTAAGAAGGTCTTATCTTACTGCCGCGAGGTGACCCCTAGAATACCCGGGGTGAAGGTCTGCCCATGTATTGTCCTGTCACAAGACATATTAGCAGAGAGAACAGCTGAAGGACAATGCTGTATAGCACCCATTGTGAACCTGCATGGGTAATCAATGACATCATAAAGCAACATAAAAGTTGACGCCCAATAAGCCCAAAACTAGCCGTAAAAACACCGACGTTATTCAGTCCTTGGTTTCGTCTGAGATTCAGAAGCCAAATGCCTATGCCATGCGTGTTTACATTTAAATTCCCTCACTGTATTAACCTCTACCAGTTCTGCTGGAAGGCTGTTCCACTTATCTACCACCATCACCTGTTTTTCACAACAGCAAGTCGAAAACATTGACCTGCTAACCCAGACTAAGATGACCGGGTTCCTTGTTTGTTTTTTCCCCCCTCCCGTGTACATATTTTGGGGATGGGGTCATGTCTGGATTTGCCTTCCCGTTAGGTAATGCATGTTCCAGGCAGCCTGGCATGTGGTCGCACCTGAAATTCCTGTTTAAGTCAGATCAGGACAGATAATGGATTCTGAACTGACCAAACAGTTGCTTGCAAACAGGTTGAAATTCAAACCAGACATTAGGAAGTAATATGTTATTGTGCGTAACCATAGTTACCATGATAGAAGAAGGCACC
Source organism: Spea bombifrons (assembly GCF_027358695.1). Classification (NCBI taxonomy): domain Eukaryota; kingdom Metazoa; phylum Chordata; class Amphibia; order Anura; family Pelobatidae; genus Spea; species Spea bombifrons. The sequence goes on from NC_071090.1 coordinate 5,555,699, forward strand.
GTACGTTTACATACAATCAATACAGTGATAGTATAAAGCCATCAATACTAACTGGTTTATGGTAATCCTTTAAGACCAATTTACCCCAAACCGTTGAATGGGGCCATTTAATTACCTTTCTTTTCCCCCGTTCGACCCAAAGTCCCAAGGATTTTTGCCCCATTCTCGGGGTGAAGGGGGTGATTCTCAGGGTCACACAGCCTTGAGCCGCTCTCTATTCTGTAAAGAGTCTCAATAGCGGTCTTCCCTAGAGAGTAACAGTTATGTTAAGGCGTAATAAGCAAAATATTATAGGGGCTACCACTCACCCCCCCCCCAAACCCCCCCAAAAAATTGACAAAGCGCAAGAGCTGCCTTTGTGTTATTTTAAATACACGTCAACCTATAAGCCATAGAGATTATTACCCGAGTCCTGCACCAGTCACAAAGCAATCTATGAAACGAAAAATGTAAAAAAAAATGCATCGCTCACTTAACTTTTGATGTTTTTTTTTAACTCTTCGTCTCAGTCTGTCGGCTCCAGTTTTCGTCAGACTCTGAGCGTACGGACTGTAGGCAGCGATGCAGGAATTGTTGGCAGATATATAATAAAAAGAATAATAATAATATTGTGATTGATATTTATGTTATGAGAATATATAACGATTCAAATAGATACAAATAAATATACATTTTAATGCATCGAAAAAATCTTTATATGCAGGATGATGAGAGAAATTTATTTGCAAAAAATAAAAAATAAAAAAAAGAAATTGCTTTGAAAAAAATTAAAATAAGATAAAATAAAAATAAAATTAAATTATATATATATAAATACAAAACATATTGCAAGGCTGTATTATAATTGCTGCCCTGGATTAGGCATTTTCCATAAACTACATTGGCAAATCTTCCCTTACGATTGGTTACCTGGGGGTACCTGAATTAAAGTAATTACCCCCCCGCATACATTTTTTCTATATATAAAGGGGTGATTTGGATGAATAAAAGGCGGTGTGGAGACATCTATTAGATCCTAAAAAAAGGTTTCGGTGGAAATAATAGTGAGGGAGAGTCAACGAAGTCCAAGGGAGGAGTGAAACTCTGCACTATAGGAGGTGGGTAACCAATCGCTTAAAGGGACCTCACATGGCCCGGGATCACATTTCTTAAAACAGGGGAACGAGCGGTCTTTACGGTCACATAACCGGCTGTCTCTCATTCTACGCCCCGGTCTTCATGGCTGTCACTTTAATCCACGGCTGCGCCAATGGTAAGTCACGCCTAGGGGCTCCAATGTATCGTTACAAATGTATTTATTAATAGATACAATTAGCTGATCTATGAATTCTAAACCAATGCAAGCAATCAGGATCGGTCCTGGGTCTCGTCTTAGATTCAGGAGCCGTATCCCAACCCATGCATGTTTAATACCCTCACTGTATTACCCTCTACCACTTCTGCTGGGGGGCTGTTCCACTTACCTGCCGCTCTCTCTTTAAAGTAAAATAATAGATTTATTGGCTTAACATGTTGTGTAAATACCCTATTTGACGGAGTCTTTCTGCGCTGGAGTTTTTTTTCTAGATTGCAAGCTCCATTGACCAGGGTTTGGACCTTCGTAAGGTTTAGCGACGTCGGAGAGTTGAAACTGCGATCCTCTAGCCCGCGGGTTTAGTAAATAAATCCCGTAATTGTTATGTCCTGTTGACCCATTGTGCAGCGCTGCGGAATATGACGGCGCTATATAAATGAATACTAATGCTTTTACGATGCGATGGAAAGAAATATGGTGGGAACCCGAGGACTGGAGAATTCCGGCTGTTAATCCGCATTCCAACGCAGATGGTCGTCAGAGTTTAGATGGTATCAAGGCTTCTTCCTCACCTTTTGTTGACTCTTGTTAGGGATCCGGTTTCAGGGCTTTTTACAAGGTTGTGTTTTATTTTTTTGTAGAATTCCTTGGCTTTCCAGTTTTGTTACTTTTAAAGTTGCGTTTAAAACAACATTTCTCTCCCGTTACTCTGACGATGAGTTTAGTTCATATAGAAATGCAGATTTTCCTTCTAGTACTCGTTGCATTTATTCGGGGATCACCCTGGGATGTTTTAACGTCGCACCTATTGATGATGTAACAGATTTCTGCAAAAAGACCTGTTTTGGATTATCTGGTATCTAGAAAGGATTTGCTTCCAGGCAGGGGTGGTGCTTTCATACAAGAGCGCTAGGTAGCTATTTAGGGGTCCGTTGATCGATCAGCCTTTTAAACTTAAACTTGGATCAGCAAACACAATGTGCCATTGGAACACAGGTGTGATGGGAGTGATAAAGGGCCATTTGAGCACAGGTGTGATGGGAGTGATAAAGGGCCATTGGAACACAGGAGTGATAAAGGTGTGATGGGAGTGATAAAGGGCCATTGGAACCCAGGAGTGATGGGAGTGATAAAGGGCCATTGGAACACAGGAGTGATGGGAGTGATAAAGGGCCATTGGAACCCAGGAGTGATGGGAGTGATAAAGGGCCATTGGAACACAGGAGTGATGGGAGTGATAAAGGGCCATTGGAACACAGGAGTGATAAAGGTGTGATGGGAGTGATAAAGGGCCATTGGAACATGGGAGTGTTAAAGGTGTGATGGGAGTGATAAAGGGCCTCTGTAGCCTATTAAGATAATCAATTAAAAATCAGCTGTTTTTTTCCATTACAACAGTCATTTATGACATTAACCCCGTCTGCGCTGGATTTCTGATCCTTTTTATGTTATTTTAATGGACAAAATTTGATTTTCTTTCAAAAAACAGGGACGCTTCTAAATGACTCCCAAACCTTTTTTTTATGCGCTTTTTAGTGTTTGTGTAAAGTTTTTTTTTTTCAGACAAAATGCTACAAGCGATTCTAATCGCAGAGTTTGACCTCTGCTTTGTTGCAGGTCACGCGTCACAAGGTAAACCGGAAAGCCTTTTAACCCGGCCAGGCAGGCTCAATACCCCCCCCCAAAATAACAAGTGGGGTCTTAGCGACCTTCCTATAAATCCTGCCCACGTTCTATTAATCATAGACGTTAATGCCTATTGTCCAAGACCATATTTCAGATAGAGTGCGGTCTTTAATTATTATCATTTATTGTTTTTTATAGCGCCGTCATATTCCACAGCGTTGTATAATGGGTAAACTGGACATATTGTATAACAATTTGACTTACAGGAGGGCCCTGGTCAAAGGAACTTACAATCTAAATAAAAGGTTAGGGATTGCTGTGACTGACTGACTGATTGATGGATTTTGGGTATTGGCCAAGGCAAACATAGGTCCATATTGGGGTGGGTTTTGATTTGAAGCGGTCCTTTTTTTAGAATTTGCCCAGATTAACCCTTGCAAGCCCTTAAATATCCATAGAGAAACAGAGTTACTGGACCGTGTAGGAAATTCTGATGCATAGTGTTCTAGAATATGATTAAGCGCAGAAAGCACTAAAGGCCGTTGTCTTTCTATCCTTGGACCTGGTTTGTGGATGGTTTTTACCTTATCTGGATTTTTTTCTTTAAAAATCTTATATTTTTTTTAAAAAAAAATTTTGTTTATTTATTTTTTTTTACTATACAAAAACAAATCTATATATAATTTTTTTTAATTATTATTATTTTTTTTTATACTGCTTTCTTCTATTGGGTAATTATCCATTCTTTCGAAAGTAAGTTTCCAAGCGGGATTTTTTTTTTTTTATCTTAAATCCCAAACCCTCTAAACAGAATTGTAAATTGTAGGCAAAGTGTAAATAAAAGATGATGATGATGATGATGATGATAATAATATCCTTGTGTTCCTCCAGGGTCTCTGGTCACGTTGAACTGTCCTTCACGTCAGGTGGTCTGCAGGATTCTGAGTGGAGTTGATGGCTTAAACTCCGCATCCGCACTAGCCGTGAGCTATGACTTTCTTATTGGGCTGGCACTGGCCGTGGCGTCCAGTATACTTATCGGCAGCAGCGTCATCCTGAAGAAAAAGGGACTGCAGCGCCTGTGTGAGCACGGAGGGACGCGGGCAGGTATGAATGGGCGAGAAGATTCCAGAACTCTTTTACACATCCTTTTCTTTTTACCTAAAGTAAATGTATAACTTTCTATTCATCATAACATGATGCTCCACTTTATCACCATCAAGGCACGTTGGTAATCGTGGAGAGCCAGCCACACTAGGCACAGCCTTTGTCGAGGCGTTAGAATGATCCCTGACTATAACATTCATTCATCAACATTATTACACCAAAAGTAGGTTTTTGAAGATAAAAAAAGTTAAACGGACAAATAATGGACACTAAATCCGTATTCCATGCCTCCCAACTGCCCCGCTTTGCGATGAAATGGGCAGACTAGACGGGGCAAATCTGAGGGCAAGTTTAAGGTTTCAATGTTCCTGTCTTCCAGGTGATGGTGGTCACGGGTATCTGAAAGACTGGATGTGGTGGGCTGGCCTTTTAACAAGTAAGTACAAACCCAAAGCTTCTTCCTTTAGCCCGTTTTCTCATGGTACAAGCGTATTTTGATAAAGTAACGAGCAGTGCAGAAATGACGTCGCTGTGACCTGTCAAAATATAAATTTAATTCTGAAAGGGAACAAAATATCCCCGTGTTTTGCTACAGACTTAATTGTTATGGAGGAAGTGGGAGACCTGCTGGAAAAGCAGACAAAAGTATTGATTAAAAGGCCAAACAATGGGGTAACAACAAGACAATGGGGTAACAACAAGACAATGGGGTTTATTTACTAAATAGTGCGTCTTAGTTCTGCTGCCTATACATTATAAATGGCCAACCTTGTGGAGTTTCACCTAAACGATTAGCCCTGCATAATGTATTGTTATACGTGGATGTGAAACACAAAGCACTCTTACTCTTTTGACTGTACCAGGTCACAGCTCACCTGCTGTTAATTAGGAGGGCCGGAAAAGCCAATTGGGCCCCACTGCACTCCCATCCCAGTAACTCCCATACATGTTTACACACACTCTCATATTTACACAAACGTTCACGCTAATACTCCCAACGCTTACACATGCTTATAAATTACACCAACACACACTTACGTATACTAACACACATTTACACCCTCATGCTAACTCCTAGACACTCTCACACATACACATTCATGCTAGCACACAAATTCTTACAGATACACATTCATGCTCACACACACTTACAGATACACATTCATGCTCACCAGCATTCATGTTCCAGATCAGATCAGCACTTTGTGAACAATTTTTGAACAGACTGGGTGGCAATTGCCTCTCTGGGTCAGCCAGCCCCTGAATACGTGCTATCATTCAGAAACTAGTGGATTTGGGTCAGGGCAGGACTGGGAATGACTAAGTGGCTCTGGCACTTTAAGTCCATTCGGTGCAAAATGACTGCAGGACTAAACCGGCAGTATCAGTAAGTTTTGGGCCCTATTGCCAATCAGTCATTTGCCTGGTGTGCCAGATGGCCCAGACAGATATTTTAACATTTTAAATGCAGGAGAGCTTTTAACATATATGTTGCATTTTCTCACCTGTATAAAAATAAATATTGTTTAGGGACAGCAGAGATGTTTTCGGCTTCACCTGACCCCAGATCTTCTCGTTTCAGTGGCAGGAGGCGAAGTTGCCAATTTTGCGGCATATGCCTTTGCACCGGCCACAATTGTTACACCTCTGGGGGCTCTGAGTGTCCTGATCAGGTAATGCGAGCGTGATTGTGCATTGATTTATGCATCACCTGGAAGACATAGTGGGTAATGGAGAGGCTATCACCATGGCAACCAACAGAATGTTGGGTCTTACTGTACTAAATTCCTCCTTTTACTAAAGTACAGAATTCCTTAAAAAGATGCCCCTATAGTCTAATTATAGACTATTTTATAGACTTATTTTTTTACTTTTTTACCCTATAGTATAATCTTCAGGTTTCCTTGCGCTAATAATTGTATGAGTATTTGTCCTTTGTGAAGTTATAGATCGTATTTTTTCTTGAAGATTCCTAACCCGTAGCCAATTACCTTATTCCCTTTTCCTTTTTTTTTTTTTTTTTTTTTTTAACCCCGCAGCGCTGTGCTATCCTCATACCTTCTGGGAGAACATTTGAATCTACTAGGGAAGTTGGGTTGCGCCCTCAGTATATTGGGAAGCACTGTCATGGTCATTCACGCCCCTGAGGAGCAGGAAGTGACCACTTTGGAAGACATGACATCAAAACTGCAAGATCCAGGTAAGAGCACGTTTATCGGTTATAGAACGTTTTAGAATTTTTATTAGATCAATGCACAGAAATGAATACTTGTCTTTTTGTTTGCAAAATATATATTTTTAAACAGTATGTCTATTGATATGTACTTGTCTATCAATGTAAGGTATGAAGAATCTTTATTATATCTGTTATGTTTTACGTGTATAATATATAACACTGTTTTTATGTGCAGGTTTCGTAGCCTACATCAGTGTGCTGCTAATCTGCTGCTTGGTCCTGATCTTTCTCCTCTGTCCTCGCTTTGGTCAGACCAACATCCTTGTCTACCTGGCAATATGTTCCCTCCTGGGTGCTTTTTCCGTGTCTTCTGTTAAGGGTTTGGGAATCGCTGTGAAGGGCTTAATTGCCGGCCAACCGGTCGTACAGCACCCTCTACCCTGGATCCTGATTCCTGTCCTGGTTGCATCGGTAGTTACCCAAGTCAACTATCTGAACAAGTCTCTGGATGTGTTCAACACCTCTCTGGTATTCCCGATCTACTACGTCCTCTTCACCAGCGTGGTCATTGCAACGTCCCTCATCCTTTTTAAAGAATGGGTGTCCATGTTGCCCCTGGATGGCGTTGGCGCGGTCTGTGGCTTCATTATCATTATCTTAGGAGTCTTCATGCTCCATGCTTTTAAAGATCTTGACATTAGTCTTCAGAGTCTTAAACAGCAACTGCAGGTCCAGAAGAGCCCACCTCCACCACCTCAAGAAACCACCAGAAAGGAGGACAAGATTACCTTAATTGACCACATGGAGATTGAGAACAATGGAAGTATCCCAAAGGTGTTTGTAATTTACACCTGAATTCACAGAAAACTGACTATTTTTGTTTTTAAATAACAGCTTTAGATTTTTCTTCTAACACCCAACATTATTTTTGGCTTGGGGGGGAGGGGAAAGTGTTTCACTTCCAGAAATCCTCTGATCACGTGACAATGTCCTGGTAACGTTGATGATGTCGTCTATCTCGAGCCTAATGGTAGCTAGATTCCAAACCAGAGCTAAAATTCTAGATAACCCAGGCTGTAAGAAGCCATCTTCTTTTGCCCCTGCACTTACGAGCACTTCCTAACCAGGATGTTGTGGTCAGATACAACAGGAAGTGAAGCGTGCAAGGGAAATGGCTTCCCCCAGTCAGCATTACCTATTTTATATAAAGAAAAACCTTTGTTCCTATATCCTAAATATATAATTCGAAAAAATGGGTTCTATATGAAACACGAGCCAGAGGTTTTGGCCATCCTTGCGTTATATTTGGAATTGAGATGGAATTACGGAGCCTTTTTAGAACTTTTTGTTCCTTTTGCCACATGGATCCTGGCACTTTTGTCTGTAAATGCGATGTGTAATTTTTATTACTTTTTGTAAAGGACTATTTTAAAAATATATTTTCCTTGTAGATCATTTGTATTGAGTTTGTTTTAACTGTTCTTGTCTCACGCTTAAATAGCCCAATTTACCATTTGTTTCCTTATTTCTCATGATTTTGCATGTAAATAATCCTATTGTTTATCGGAATAAAAACAGGATGACTTAAATAGACCGCCGCACATTAAACCATTCATTCAGTTTTTTTTTATTATTTATTTTATTTTTGGTCAAAACCTTGTTCAAGGTTAACTTCTTAGAATTTTTTTTGAAATTATGAAATATTAATACCAGGGCCTATCAATAAAAGGATATTCTGGTGCATAAAATAGTCATATCACTAACCATGCAATAAAAAGGTCCAATCAGGAAGGAGACAAACTGCTTTCCTACTGCAACATTATTGTAAATTTAGGATTAAAGGACAGGGCTGTAAAGTGTTAACACCACACCTTGTTTGCCCGTTTTGTTCTTTAATTTCACAATAGGATCCAGGTCATAAACCCCCCTCCTTTTACAAGCAAGAACCTTTCCTATCAGAGCCTGGGGAGGACGAGCGTAGAGCAAATAACATAAAACCTGTAAATACAAGAGAAAATCAAATAAAGGAAAGATGCGCATTCCAACCCCGCTTTAGAAACCCATCTATAACCTTAAAACTTCCTTTGGTATCTCATGTCTTTTTTTTTCTTCATAGTTCTGCATTGTAAAGGCTATGTCCCAAAACACATAACTGGTATTAAATCCCTATTGTACAGCACTGTGGAATATGATGGTGATCATATATGTATATATAGATATATATAGTTATTTTGCTATAGGCTGGATTCTCCAGCTCTTTACTCTTATTTCCTATGGGGCAGGGTTTACAAAATATATCAGCCATACTGGGATTGGCAAGAATTGATATGACTTCCAACGACTACTATGGCATCGCATGTCCTCCCATCAAGGTTTAATTCACGCCTTAATAAACACTAGTGCACAAGAATTTGAAGCATGGTTCAATATTAAGTGAGGTTCTGGTTAATTGCTGGTGAGCTTTGCGCTCTAGAACCTCCTAAACTCAAGTTATCTGCTCTAATTTTTAATGCGTGTTCATTTTGCATTTGTATTCACAAAGCTGCGTTCACATCTAATTCTACTGCATTACATGTGAATGGACCAATCATAAAGCTGCCTAAAGTGATGTCTGCCTTGAATCATAACTCAGAAAAGCTCCTATATTCAAAGCAGCAGACATCATTAAACTGTCTTTAACCTGACATCTGACACTATCGCGGTCATGTTTTATTGGAGGAACCAGCTTTTCTGTGATCTCCTATACTGCATTTATTGACCGAGCGCAGGCAGATTCCATCGCGCCATTACGATAGGACGGAGAATGAAAATCAACAGTAAGGTTAACACACATTAAGACAGACTGGGTGCTGCTCTCGGGAGCCTCCAACCTACTAGTAAGATCTCCTGTAGGACAATGACGATACTCAGGTGGAGCACGACACGTTGGCCAACCTTGCCTGACATCAACAAAGAGCTTCTAAAGTCTATAAAGAAAATAACCAAATGCAAAACATTGTCAAATAACCCTTTATTCTGAAACACAGTTTCATATAACTTACATTATTAAAAGACGCGCATAACAAAAGGTCAGACAGGGCCCTCATAGGTCTTCTTCTGGAGGGAGTCTGGTGTTTGGTCTCCATTGTTAAATTAATACTAGCAGTGTCTCTGCCCATGGAAGCCACTGGTAAAACCAAAGAGCGTAGACGTGGTCAGCTGTCATCCGAGAGGATCGCAGGGTGCTCTTCCCAGAACTGCTCTCCTATGATATCACAGTGCAATACTTCTGTTTTGGTCCGACACCGGGACACCTCCACCTCCTTCTCCTCCGTTTCGTGGGGCAACTTGATTCTTTTCTTGCTGACTTCGTTCACCTACGAAAGAGGTTTCTTTTTAGATCCAACGATATATCGCAGATCAGTGGCACAAAACACTCAACAAAATTATCTGATCCTAGTCTGGAAAATCTAAAGAAAATCCAGGCGGTGCTCCACAAATAATGGGTTACCCCAAAACTCACCGGCCACTTTATTAGGTACATCAAATAGCTAATCAGCCAATCACATTGCAGCAACTCTCTGCACACCTCTCAATTTCCCTCAAAAGCATACAGACCCCTATTGATTTGCAAGCGGATGAAACATTTCCTTTCTTTTGAAGGCCCAGGGACAATATAATTACCTTCTTCCATACGAGCAGAGATCCTTTCCTGTACATCAGCGGCTCGTTATTATAATTGATGTTGAACTCGGAAAACAGTATCTCGTTCTTGTCAGCCGCGAGAGTTCCCTACAATCAGATTACAGCAAAATTACATTTGTTTTTCTGTACAATGTCCAATTTACACATTCCCCGGGAAATTGGTAGAATTTAATCATGTAATTGGGGTGTAAGGTTTTGGGGGTCTTTCAGTTATCTGGTTATCATCAAGATACCAATGCGATGGAGGTCGAGTCTCTCCATAATGTGCTCACCATTTCAGAGTTTATTTTTTTCTCCCTCACCATGTTTAAAAAGATCTGACATGACCCTTAAAACCATGAACCCCAATAATATAAATGGCAGTGAAAAGACCCCATTTTAAAGTATTTTACTATTTTTATACTGGAACGCTGTACAGGAACAACCCCTGTAGTCAGCTTTTCTGAATTTATATTCATGGTTTGTCTATATTTTTACTTTTTCAGCATGAGTTACAAACTAAAATTTCCTTGAGCTCCACCTGTTGACATTGTTCCTTTTGTTAGAAACGTTACAGAATTATTCACTTATATTTTTTTATTTTTAATCACACGTAAGTTGTCAATGGAGCTCGAACTTGACCATTCCAGATGGCCCATGGGAATACACGGAAAGATGAGCCACACAACGTACCCGCAGCCGATCTTGTGCCTGTGCTGGGGTTAATCCTCCTTTCTGTACCAAGGACCAGAACACCATATTGTACATATTGTTCACGTGACCTGGAGACGAGCAGAGTCAGGGAAGAGAATCAGATGCAAGAAAATCTTTCTGCAAACACTTTGTGAAATTCACAACATCCACAAAAGTGGACCCTGGAAGTTTCTTTTGTGAGAAGGACCGGTTTACGTAAGAATAGTTTAAACGAGGGAGATGATCATCTACAGAAGTACGAGCAGAGAAGCCTAGACTGCTCTAGAAGCAATCGGTATGGGTTGGGATGAACGTTCGCCACGTCGCTTACAATCAGCCTGCCTCCAGCTGAGATAGTCCTTGAGGTTTTGCTCGGTGGGATACAGCACGACCCTCCCGTCGAATCCCGGCGGGTACTGGATAGGCTGATCGGGGAAAAACTCTTTCCAGTAGAAAACGTAGCTGGCTGCAAACTGCGAAACCACGTGTGTCATGAACTTGCTTGCAAACAGAGAAGAAGAAGGAGAAAAAAAAAAAGGATGGCAAAATGCTGACATAACCGGACTGTGCAAACCCCCCCCCCTTTCATCTTACTGCTTACATATAACTATTCAGCATAAACACAGGACACGAGGAGCTGATATATTAAATTCCAAAATAAATGGATTTTGTTTTTATGCAAGATCAGCATCTAATGAATTTCTTAATTGACCTGATGTATACGTGATCCAGATACGCTACTGTTCAAAAGTTTGGGGTCACTTAAGAGTTTCTGAAAGAAAATACAAATTTTGTCCATTAAAATAACATGAAATGGATCAGAAATCCAGCGCAGACGGGGTTAATGTTGTAAATGACTATTGTAGCTGAAAATGAATGTTTTTTATATCTGTATAGGCGTACAGAGGCCCTTTATCACTCCCATCACTCAAGTGTTCCAATGGACCTTTATCACTCCCATCACTCAAGTGTTCCAATGGCCCTTTATCACTCCCATCACTCCTGTGTTCCAATGGCCCTTTATCACTCCCATCACTCCTGTGTTCCAACGGCCCTTTATCACTCCCATCACTCCTGTGTTCCAACGGGCCTTTATCACTCCCATCACTCCTGTGTTCCAATGGCCCTTTATCACTCCCATCACTCCTGTGTTCCAATGGCCCTTTATCACTCCCATCACTCCTGTGTTCCAATGGCCCTTTATCACTCCCATCACTCCTGTGTTCCAATGGCCCTTTATCACTCCCATCACTCCTGTGTTCCAATGGCCCGTTGTGTTCACTAACCCAAGATTAAAAGGCTAATTGATGATTAGAAAATCCTTTTGCAACTTTGTAACAGCCAGAAATGTCCTTGTTTTCCACAAAAACAGCTAAGTGACCCCAATACATGGCAGCATATGTTTTCCTTATAAAGTTTAGTTTGTTTGAAATAGCGGCTTGAGGTCTAAATATTGGGCTTTATAACTGCTAAGTACCACAGCTGAATGTCCAGCTGCGAGCCATCACCAACAACCAACCTTGCTCTGCGCTTGTACCAGTTGGACTTCTTATGGAAGACGAAGCTGTACTCGTCACTCTGCCCGTACGCCAGGCAGATATTATCCAGCTCGTTCATCACGTTCTGGGCACAGCGGTTCATAAGCTGAAGAGCGCGGACATCGTTGGGTTTGGTGAAGTTGTGATTCTCGGCAAACCTGTTCGAAACAACAAACATCTATAAAACTTTTCACAAAAATGTGTACAGTTCAGATAATGCAATAAGTTTGGTAATAAATTGAGTACTAATAACTCGAAATAAATAACGCGTTTAACGTATCAAACGGATTTAGAGAAGTTCCGCCAATTCACCACAAGGAGGCGCTGACAGGTAACAAGATGCTCAGGAAACATCCAAAAACTTACACAGCGTCTATTCACCAAAAACACAGTTCTATGATAACTTTTGTACCTCTCTACACACTAGGAAGGGCGCTCTGCTTCAGGAAAAGCTTGGCTGGCCCTGTATAATGCTTAGTCAAATCAGTGAGATTCCTCTGGTCTCCTTATCTATTGAATTATACAGTATACAGGGCCAGCTCAGCCCTTCTCGTTGGCCAGTCCCGGCTCTCCATAGCGAATAGAGGGAGCTAAAAAAATAACTCGCCATTTAGTGAATAAACATCGTATATTTTTCTTTCATTCATTTAACTTCACTTCAGTTCATGAAAAAATACATAGAACTGAAGAAAGTCTAGATTTAGCCGTAATCGGCCCATCACGCTGTATAACCCATACCCGCCGCGCTTTAAATCACACCAGTTTTGAATAACATTATTAGAACTGTTAGAGGGCTCATTATTATTATTAATATTATTATTATTGAATGGAAGCCGACAGAGCTGGCAGGCAGGACTATCAACGACACGAGGGGCCTGCTCGGTGGTAGGGTGACCATGTTTTATTTCCGCCATTCTGGGACACACTATGAAGCGCATGAGATCACACACGGGTTTATGTGTGTATATATATATATATATGTGCTTTAGACATGCATTTTTTAACTACATAATATGTGCTTATATTCTCACCACCTACCCTCTCCTCACCCCCCTTCTCACCACCACCTACCCTCTCCTCACCCCTTCTCACCACCACCTACCCTCTCCTCACCCCCCTTCTCACCACCACCTACCCTCTCCTCCTACCCTCTCCTCACCCCCCCACTTCTCACCTCCTACCCTCTCCTCACCCCCCCTTCTCACATCCTACCCTCTCCTCACCCCCTTCTCACCTCCTACCCTCTCCTCACCTCCTACCCTCTCCTCACCCCCCCTTCTCACCTCCTACCCTCTCCTCACCCCCCCATTCTCACCTCCTACCCTTTCCTCACCACCTACCCTTTCCTCACCACCCTACTCACCATCTACCCTCTCCTCTCGTTTCAATTTGGGGGGGCTGGCAGGGAAATAAAGTCCCATTACGGGCAGTAATTGATGTACTATCAGCACGTGCAGATCTTGTCACCTGTGGAAGTTTCTCCCGTCCACCCTGACCACCACCCAGCAGTTCTTCAGACATGTGTCCTGCACCTCGAACTCCCTCACGTACTCGAACTTGCTCTTGGCCATTGTTCCGCAGCCTGTTACGCTCCGGTACCCACCGAGAGCCCACTTTACAAGCGGGTGCTTTCCAAGCAATACCGCAATACGCATTACCGGAAGTAAATGTCGCCCTAGCCGTCCGGCCCCATCTCTATGGTCTATCACTAGGGTAACAGAAAAGTGTGTTACATGAACCCGTTCACTGCCTGTCTGTGCATACAGAGAAATAACCCGATCGCTACCAGTCACCACATACAGGGAATTAACCTGTTCACTCCCAGTCAGATTAACCCTTTACCACTTGAAACACAATAAAATCCAGTTTTATATGTCGATTGTATGAAACACATGAGCATGAATTATCAATATATAATCTTTATTTCACGTCCATTATACCCATGTACACCGCGCTGAGCCAGGCCCTGCACATACTGTGTCCCCCGGGTACTAATCCCTGACGTCCGGATGTACAGGGAACCCGAGCAGCTGCACGATTCTAACTGCCAGACCGTTTGTTAGCATCTTCTCTCCTCCGTTTCCATGGTTATCCACCGCAGCAGCATTCGCCATCTTACAGCCGTAGCACCTCGCGGAGCTCCTTGGTTGGCTGATCTATGAGAGGGGCGTGGTTTGGCAGGGGCGTGTGTCTAAAGATTTGAATTAGGGTTTGATTGTAAGAACCTTATTGGCTGAAGATAACATAAGCGGGCCCATGGAGGGAGTGTCCTATGAAAGCGGGGGCGGGAAAAAACAAGAGGCGGGGCTACGCTGTAACAGTTTGGAGAATCAAGGCCAGGCAACTGTTTGCTAGTTATGCCAGTTTAACTGACAAGATGGCGTCTAGAGATGTCAGTAGAGGGCCCAACCGCAAAGGACCAAGGGAGATGGGAAACCAGGCTTTATCTCCTAATGATATGGAGATGTTTGCCATGGGTGACAGGGGAGATCCCTCCGTCCATAAAAATAATAATAGTCGGCCACACCATGGCTCGCAAATGTTTTCATCCCAAGACAGGAACGTAGGGTCCAATGGCAAGGGCCCAACGATGCGTACAGCTCCCCACACTGTCACTTCAGGGGTATTAGCCCCATTCCAGTATCGGGATATACCCCCTGAGGTGATAAGGCTCACCAACCATTCCTTGACCCCTTTTCCAATAAAACTCCAGTCTTTGATGGATCCATCAGCGAACGCGGAGATACAAAAGGGTCCTCTCACTATCCCACCATCAGAGGCAGGTACGTCGAGCCGCTAGCGGAACGGAAGCCATCGCCGTATTAAACATACTCAGGTTTTTGTATTGGAAGGTTCCGAACAATTGTGTGATGATTGTGCATTAGCTTCTTGAATAACAAAGAGGGCGCAGCCTCAGAGCCCCCCCTGGGTTTGTTGAGACCCTCAGGTCTTTCATCTCAATGTATTGAAGATCAATAGTAGGCCTACAAACCAAGTTGGAATCAAAGCGAGAAAAAGCCTAATAATTTGCACCAAAATACCCATTTTTTACATCCACAATGTCACACGGTCCTCACTCAAGCCCTACACTTTGAAGAAGCCGTTAGCTTGTGATTCGCTCTTAATACCCAACATTTCAAGTAGAGTTGAAACCTTTAATTGAACGAAAAATGTGTACTTTAATATGCATTCCTCGCCGGTGGGGCTCTACGAGACACTTGGATGCAAAAAAAAAACCATGATGGGGGGCATTTCTACTGAAAATTGCTTTAATACAGAGTATTTTCTCCTAGGAATACCAGTGAGGCCATTGCGTAAGAGCAGAGGTGGTCGTATCAAGCGTCCCATGAATGCATTTATGGTGTGGGCAAGAATTCACCGCTCGGCTGTGGCAAAAGCCAATCCTTCGGCCACCAACGCAGACATCAGCGTGCAGTTAGGCGTAGAGTGGAACAAGTTGAGTGATGAAGAGAAGAAGCCGTATTATGATGAAGCACAAAAAATCAAAGAGGAGCACAGAGAAGAATTCCCTGGTATCAAAGATTCCGGGTCATATTTACTAAATACTGTGTTGATAGAACTTGGTTTTCATGTAACTCCTGCTTTTTTTGCCCCACTGTAGGCTGGGTATACAAGCCATGCGCTGGGAAGAGGAAAAACGTCCCTTCTGGCCTCTCGGAGGACAACTCCAGACATCTCTGCCAATCGATGTCTTTAAACCGCATGCCTGCTTACTCTCTGAGGTTGCCAGGCTACTCTGTGGTAGTGGACCAAACTAACGGTGAGTTGGCTGCCAGGTTTCCAGTTGGGATTCCATATTGTTGTGAGCCGGGAACGGTTGGAAGTTTATCCAGATCCAGGCTTGAACATTCATTTCTGTGTGGAGTGATTTACTAAGTGGGGAGAGAAAACCCAAATATCATTCTATAGAACCGAGCTTAATTATTATTTTGAAAAAAGGTGCTCATTTTAACGTCCTTGGTCTTCGTCTATCTATAGTTTTATACAAGTAAGAGTTGTAAGTTTAGCACTGTGAGGAAGGTCAATTGTCCAATGGTCCCACCAGTTTGCTGCTTCTTCAGTCCTCAGGTTTCAAGTCAACAGTAGAGAACCAGTGGTTCCAATCCCATGTATGAGGAACTCACTTGCATATCTTGTTTTTTCAAGGTGGAACAACCTCATTCTTGGAGCTGCCAACACCCTTCCCAGAATTCCAGCCAAATACTGGAAATCATACACAGATACAAACACCAGTTGGGTCTTTGCCATCATCGTTCCCCGTTTCTCACCCAAAAAGTCCTAGGGAGCTACGAAAACCATCACTGCTGGTGTCCATGCCATCATCATTACCCATTACACACTCAGAAGATTCCATACAGATACAAACATCATCATCACCAGTGCCCTCGCCATCATCATTACCCGTTCCAAACCAAGAACATTCTACACAGATACGAACACCATCACCCTTTGCATCTTTGTCTTCATCATCCCCCTTTTCACTCCCAGAAATGCCCCCAATTGCATCCTTACCCCCTAGTCCACAAATGGACAATTCAGATGAACCAGCTGCTTCAGTGCCTTCACGAAGAAATCCTGATGCCCCCAGCAACGAGAGCGAAGCGTCTTCCGCACCCTCTGTGCCCGATCTGAGAGAATATGGAAATCTGGCTTACTGCAGCAGACAGACACTACCGCCTCCACACCTTCTTCTTGATTATCCACACTTTGGACTTCCTGGTCTCTATGGACCTCCTGCACCGTACCTGTACCATCATCCATATTTTCTGCCTGGACCTCATCATCTTCCATCCAGGTAACCCTTTCTCTCACCCTAAATGTAGCTCTTGTGTCCTCCAGTATTAGATTCCCTATAGAATAGGTATCTTTAAGGAAACATCTGCCCTCAAATTCCATTCACTTGTAGGAGAAATGATAGGGCACAGCTCGGACTCCCCCATGTTTCTTAGACCCCAAAAGAGCTTCTCAGGGCCATCCCAGGGCCATTAATTCCAGCCGCTAGAAGCTCAGCTTCCTATTGGAGGAGGTCTGCAACATCAAACCCCTCTGCAGCCAATAGACTTTGGTATACTTTGGTGTTTTTGCATCATCCAAACATGGCTTTTGAAGGCACCAAACTTTCTTTTTTTTTAAAAGTGACAGGGTCACCAGTTTTAAGTATTAAATCCTAAAATTCCTGCTTTTTGAAACATTCAGCTTAAAAAGCCAATATATAAGAAATGGAAAGCCAATAAATTAAAATCAGCTTAAAAAAATATTCTTCTGAAGTCCATGTTCGGAGTGGTAAACGGGCGATTTCCATCGTTAACGCTCAGCACTTCTGTTATGTTCCTCACAGCGCCTGGCTGTACGGCAACCCTGCCTATCTCTACAGCGACTCTGCTCACCTGCAAGAGACCCTTAGGTATCACCAGGCCCCGTGCCGGCCACAGGAACCCACGTTTTCTACTCGCCATGCGAACGTCTCTCCAACTGCATACGAAGAGCGTGGCCAAGGTGGAGACTCATGGGACTCCAGTCACGCGGCTGGCGGCTCCCAGCCTTGCCAAGGGCCAGACGTCTACCTTCCAGTCGCAGAGCATTCGAATCCGGGAGAGGTACGGAGCGCTTTCACCAGCTCGCCCTCGGATCTCTCTCATATCCTGCTGGTCAACGTCACGGACAGCGGTGACGAGGAAGAACCCACAGGTCAAGAAGATAGAGAGTAAATATCTAAAACGAGATCGAAACCCATCGTTTGTTTTGTTTTACGGATATTTCCGTACTGAAAGGGTAATTTGCTATAATAAATGGCTATAATAAAGTATGTTTTTCGCCTCTTTCATATGTTTCTTGTGTTATAAAGGTAGGCATGATAGGAAGGCTCCTGGAACATTTATGTATTCCTGGGGCGGGGGTAAACACGTTTGAGATACACCGTTGGTTATAGTAGCCATGTTTATGAAGCGTACTACTGGTGACTCTGTGATCATCAGTGGGGACACTTATTGGTTTCTATGGTAACTGCACCACATTTGCAACTGCTCTATATATATATGACCCACCAAATCCACAAGACTACTTTCTACGGCCAAGTGGTAATCCCGTAAAAAAGGTTCCAACATAAACAACCCTCTCTGATGACACTTAAACCTGTGAAACATGGCATCTTTATTCCATTACGGACCCCCGCAAGCACCCCACATATCACATGACTGACGACAATGGCGGCCCCCAGGTCTGCAGATAATTGTGCCCGAGTTTATGACTTCTAGTGAATAAACACATTACAGGGCTTGCCCATCAACAGATTTGTAGTTTGCATCTATCCTGCAGGGCGTGAGTGCGCTTGGTAGGTGATAGGAGTTGTAGTCTCCACCACTGGGTCCTTTGTGCACTCTAATTACATTATTATTATTATTATTATTATTATTATTATTATTATTATCTTTTACTTATATAGCGCCAACATTCATCCTAGACAGTTCCAAGTTGAGGATGATAGGGATAGTAGTCCCCAGTTGCCGTGCTAGGTCTCATTCTAACCACCATCCCAGCCACCATTTCCCGGTTGAGGATGATAGGAGTAGAATCCTCCAGCTGTCTTACTGGAAGTCACTCCCACTGGCTCATCTGTGTACTCTCCCTCCCATCATCCCAGCCACCCTTTGCAGCATGAGGATGCTAGGAGTAGTAGTCCTGTCCCCTGGGCGGTAGGAGGATCCCGGGTTGTGCAGGGCGGGGCCGGCGGCGTGAGGCTTTGTGTGGACCGATCGCGCGGGGGCCCCCTGACAGCATGCCTGGCCCCTGACAGGAGCGGGCGGACTGGGCAGGCAGCTGGGGGTCCCGCGGATGGCAGGGGCTGCGGGGCTCGGGGGGACTCGCGGCGTCTGGATGAGGGTGGCCGTCGTGATGCTGCTGACACCTGCGGTGCTCAACGGGCCAGGCAAGTGCGAGACTCCGGGGCGACTGGCTTATTCCATCTACATACATGTAACCCGTGCAGCATCTACATACATGTAACCCGTGCAGCATCTACATACATGTAACCCGTGCAGCATCTACATACATGTAACCCGTGCAGCATCTACATACATGGAACCCGTGCAGCATCTACATACATGTAACCCGTGCACTGCACGCAATACGGGCATCTGAACAAGTACACAAGCCGTGTATATTCAGTATCTTTCATTATAGGCATGTGTGTTTATATCTATGATGTATAACATATGTGTGCACTATATATATATATATACACACCTGTACAGTATATGTATACATCATTATATGTATTTTCCATGTACCGAGTGCGGATCTAATGATGGGGATTATTATTCTATTATTCTATTATTTTATTATTTTCTTCTGCTTTTAGTGATGAATGAAATGATTTTGTTACAATCTATAATAAATACCGGAAACTTAAAGATACATACAGATACAAAGATACAAACTTGCTATGAAGTCCCTCCTAACAAGATATATATATATAAACACACACACACACACAATATATATATATATACACACACACAATATATATATATACACACACACACACACAATATATATATATACACACACACACAATATATATATATATATATACACTATATATACACACACACACAATATATATATACACACACACACACACAATATATATATATATACACACACACAATATATATATACACACACACACAATATATATATATATACACACACACAATATATATATACACACACACACAATATATATATATACACACACACACACACAATATATATATATACACACACACAATATATATATATATATATATACACTATATATACACACACACACAATATATATATACACACACACACACACAATATATATATATATACACACACACAATATATATATACACACACACACACACAATATATATATATACACACACACAATATATATATATATATATATACACTATATATACACACACACACAATATATATATACACACACACACACACACAATATATATATATACACACACACACAATATATATATATATACTATATATATACTATATATACACACACACACAATATATATATACACACACACACACACACAATATATATATATACACACACACACAATATATATATATACAATATATATATATATATATTCTAAATTCTATACATTTATTGTTTTTTCTTATTAAGTTTTTTTAGTATTTTAAATTGTATTTAATTGTTTAATTGTTTATTGGCTATAAACATTTTGTTTAAAATTTATTTTCTAATATTATTTGACATTATATATATATATATATATATATATATATATATATATATTACTTTTTTATTTTTTTTTGTAAGTAGCATTTTTTTCTCCACCAGTTCTATACAATTCTTCTGCTAAATGTTATTTAAAAAAAAAAAAAAAAAAAAGCTACATGTGCACATGGTTTATAAACACGCGCCGTGCTTATATACACATACGTGTGCTGGATACACAGCGGGCTGGATGTATGTGTATAAAACGAGCCGAGAGCTGTGCCCCGGCCCGGTATGCAGGACACGGAGGGCTCTGGGATATATATAGAAAGGAGCGTGTAATTTATAGACACACATGGTGCGCGCGGAGCATCTGGCTGGACTGAGAGATTATATTACATTTTATATATATAGCGCCGGCAGATTCCGTAGCGGTGTTACAATAGCGGACTGACAATATTTAAAAGACATACAGAAGGAGACGGGGGCTCTGCTCTTGCTAGTTTACAATCTGTTGGAGATTAGAGTGTCAGTTCTGCTGCCCAGATTGTATATAAATGGTGAACAAAAACACAATCGGCCTCATTCTCCTGCTATAAAGACTCAAACCTTAATCAGTCGTTGGTCTCGTCTTAGATTCAGGAGCCGTATGTCTACCCCATGCATGTTTAATACCCTCACTGTATTACCCTCTACCACTTCTGGTGGGAGGCTGTTCCATTTATCTACCACCCTCTCCGTAAAGTAAATAGGGCACTGGCTTTAACACCCTCTGTGTTTGTCAGGATCTCACACTCAGCCAAGCCACCTGAAGAAGGTTTTGCCGCACGCCGCCATCATCCAACCTCAGTGGCTGCAGCCCAACACTGAACGGGTTCGACTTGGTGACAAGGTGAGTTACCTGCTGCTAAACAGGAAGTCCCATTGCAACAAAATATAACCCCGAGCACTGTATACAGTAATAACCCCCCAGCCCTGTATACAGTAATAACCCCCACAGTACTGCATACAGTAATATAACCCCCAGCACTGTATACAGTAATATAACCCCCAGCGCTGTATACAGTAATATAACCCCCAGCGCTGTATACAGTAATATAACCCCCCAGCACTGTATACAGTAATATAACCCCCAGCACTGTATACAGTAATATAACCCCCAGCGCTGTATACAGTAATATAACCCCCAGCGCTGTATACAGTAAGGTTAAAAAAGCCATTGTTATAATTCATGTGATATTTTGGGGGACTTTCCACACTGAGCTGATGCTTTATGGCGATGTAAAGTCCCTTATTCCATAGACTTTCATTCATTAGGGTGTCCAACTGGGTGAATAAGACTGAGCCATTCCGTTTAGCCCAGGCAGTATGATGAGGCGTCGGGGTTTATGTCTAGTGGGCTAAGCTGACACAGCGAGAACTCTTACAAATATATAGCAGCCTGACATTGTTTTTCCGTAGGGGTAGCACATAAAAACATTTCAAAAATTGTAAAATGTATCGTACAAAAAAAAAATGTTACTTTTTATGATTGTGGCTTATCTTTAAAAGTGGTCCTTTTAGTATTTAAAATGCAAAAATGTAGGAAATAAAAGAAACTGGAATATAGAAGGGAGATTTGGAGTTATTGTTAATTTTTAAGGAAACTTTTTCACTAAATCAAAATGGTTTTTACTTTTTGGAAAATATTGGATTCATATTTACATACGGCAGAAAACAACCATTCTTCCCTTTATGAATCATTTCTACTTTTTAATGATTTAGGATGGCTTGATGCACACCCCAAACTTTCTCGAATTCATTTACTCCCTTTTGTACCATTTCTACTGGAAGTCTATCCCCGGTATCCACTACCCTTCCTGTAAAGATTTGTTTTACGGTTACTCCTCTTTACTGCCTGCTTAAAGTATTGGAAATAATACCTATTTCCCCTTTTCTGTATGGAAATTAAGTAGTATTTTTCTCTCCTTCGCTTTCTAGCACCCAGCGCGTGTGGAGTTGTTAGTAACCGTAGAACGGAGAGATCTCATCCTGTCTTTACGGAGAAACCAGTGAGTATGAGTGACGCTCGAATAAGTAGTACCCGAAATGGAACGAAGCCGACATCTAAGAGCATCACTGCCTGGAATAGACATACGAAACAGAAAGATATATAATATATTTATATACATATATATTTATTTAAAAAAAGGTGGAATTCATGTCATGACTGGATCCTTTCTGTGCTCCCTTCCTTGGTTTTCAATGCATTTCTGTTCCGTATTATATATATATATATGAGACACGTAGTTTTATTTCATGATTTAACTAAATTGTAATTGTAAATTACATTTTATATATATATATAAATAGATATATACATCATTTATTAGCAGATGCCATTAGTGTCGGCATCAAGAAGCCTTTTGGGGTCCCCTAGGTCCTGGGGTCCCCTTTTGTACTGCAAGGACTATATGCCCCCACATTACTCTCATGTGTGTTAGGGAGCCGGGGCTTTACCAAGATTTTTTATCTAATCTGCGGACCTAATGATAGCTGTTTGTTTAACTTATTATTGTACTATTTAGGGCAGTAGAACCCTGCGATACACCCAAAAAAAAAAGGGAAATCAGAGGGGCAGAGGAATTTGGGGTCCAAAGAGGGACTGTAATTACTGAACAGGGTCCTTTAGAAGGTATGGTGCAATTAGAATCTGTGGGATATCATGGTGCTATATAAATACATATTATTATTATATCTGAAATAACAGCCTCTAATTCCCCTTTCTCTGTAAATAAAATCATATTTTTTTAGAGGTCTGTGGGATATGATGGTGCTATATGAAAAAATAATAATAATAATAATAATAAATAATAATTATTATTATTAATAATTACTATTATTATTATTACTACTACCATATTTGAGATAACTCCCTCTAATTCTCTGTAAATAAAATCGTATTTTTTTTTAGGTCTGTGGGATATGATGATGCTATATGAATATAATAATAATAATAATTATTATTATTATTATTGTTATTATTATTATTATTATTAATTACTATTATTATTATTATTATTTCTGAAATAACACCCTCTAATTTCCCTTTCTCTGTAAATAAAATTATATTTTATCTGTGGGATATGATGGTGCTATATGAATATAATAATGATAATAATAATAATAAATGTACCCAGCACTTAGTTAATCTGCATCCATATGTGATTTTTCCATAGTTAGCTTCCCCCAAAGATTGTATCTAGTTGTTCACCCCTCTCTCTCTCTCTCTCCCTCTCTCTCCCTCTCTCTCTCTCTCTCTCTCACACTCTCTCTCTCTCTCTCTCTCTCTCTCTCTCTCACACTCTCTCTCTCTCTCTCTCTCTCTCTCTCTCTCACACTCTCTCTCTCTCTCTCTCTCTCTCTCTCTCCCTCTCTCTCTCTCACACTCTCTCTCTCTCCCTCTCTCTCTCTCACACTCTCTCTCTCTCCCTCTCTCTCTCTCTCACTCACTCATTCACTCTCTGTCTGTCTGTCTGATTGCTTTTTCCTTTCCCGGATATTCCTTTCCTGTTTTCAGTTTTACGTGTCTGTTATTTTTTTTCCAATAAATTGATTTAAGGGATTTCGGTTCACTTTAAGCCGCTTCCAGTCCCGTCGGGTAAATGTATCGCACGGTGTCTTATTTCCGTCCCATTACATCATACGCCATAAAAAACCCTCCCAGCGTTGGCTGTCCTAGAATTGCACTGCTCTGCTGTATCCACGCGGCAGTCGAGGGGTTAAACCCCGGCATCACGGCCCCTGGCGATCCGTTACCTGCAGCCTATAGGAATTCCAATCATTAGCGATGGTCGTTCCACGCTTCCTCCAGTTTGACCTGATGTGGCTTTTCTGTGCCCTTGTCTGCCACGAGAGATGAGCTCATCGCTGTGACATCACAGGGTCTGTTTGCCGTGACCTTTCTCATAATGATCTAATTGTGTGATAGATTCTGCAGTCTGTGCATTAAGGGCTCTTAGCCAGACCCCCCCCCTTCTCTTAAAGCTTAATGCTTTTAGCTTAATGAAACCTTTCCGCCGAGTCCGACCCCCCCCCCCCCCCGGCTCCGAAACAGAGACGGACGATGGTTTCTCAGAACAGGCTCTTTAAAGACATTAGTAATCCGAGGCTTCCTCGGCGGCAGCGCATGCACTTCCGACAGCGTGAAGAGCGTGACATGCTGGCGAAGGGCTGAATGAGACAGGGAGGGGGCGTAAAGAATGACATTTCTGAGGACATCACGGGGTTTGATTAAGGTGAATGGTAACCCCCCCCCAAGTTCCGACCATGTTAGGTACAATTTCATGCTATATCTATATATTTAACATCCAAGCTCTATAGCATGGGCAGTCGCCATTCAGAAGCCAGGTGCCTCTTTTTCCTCCCCTGATGTCCACCTTCCATGACCTATAGATCCTATTTCTTAGTATGGGTTCTATCAAAGCGTTCTACAGCCCTAAAAGTCACAGTACTTGTATCGAAACATTTGGAAAATGGGTTTTTAAGTCAAAATTACAATGGTTTTCTAAATCTCTTACATTCAGAGACATCACAAAGTCATACAGAACGTCTTGGTAAAGCCCTTCCATTCGCCACCCCTGTGGGGGGGCAACAATAACCCTAAGGTTGTTCTTTCTAGACTTTGCAGGGAATCCATAATTGATTTGATGCCTACGAGGTATGGGAGAAGCTACCTATAGATCAGAAGGTATTGTATAATCTATAGGTGACAGGTCCTATGCATATGCCCCCCCCAGCCTGGTTCTACACAATCAGATCAGCTTTGTTTGTGGTGGGACTGTGTGGTGAGCGATCTTGTGCTCTTATCTTCAGAAGAACTTAATCATAGTTCTGAAAATGAAGTAATTGTTTCTCTTGTCCTCCTTGTAGGCAACTCATTAATCCAAACTACACCGAAACCCATTATGGCCTTACTGATGCTCCGATTATTAGGACTCCAAACATGACGGTAGGTAGAAACAATGGTGGTCACCGTCTGGTGTTAGATACGGTTTATTTAACAATGCCGTGTCAAGGATACACGGTGAACGTGTGACATCACACCTGATCCACCTAAAACCCCACGTAAAGGTATGATTGTGTTTTTAGAAGGTTCCGTGGCTTCTGACAATGTCTTGTTGAGTGCAGAAGTGCTGGACTGCTCTGATCCTACTCCTACACGCAAGGTCCATGAGGTCCATTCTACAAGGGCCAAGGTTGTTCTAAATATACAACCAGGATGAACAATTCTATTCCTTGGTATTGACTGTTACATTTAAAAGGATGACTTGGACCTTTTTGTGTGGTTAGGGGAGGACTCATGGAAGCTGTCCAAGTTGAGGAACCTTGGAGGCAGGGCCGGCCTTAGGGGTGTGCGACCTGTGCGACCGCACAGGGCGCCATGGTTGCAGGGGCGCCTGACCGGGACTTAGATTAAAGCATCGTTTTTTTTTTTTTGTTTTTTTTTTAAACTTTATTTAACATCATTGATGTTAAATAAAGTTTAAAAAAAAAAAAACGATGCTTTAATCTAAGTCCCGGTCAGGGGCGCCGAGCGGTTGCTCGTGAAGTTCTCGGCAACCGCTCGGCGCCCCTTACTCTCCGTGACTCCGTCGCGGTGCCAGCATCTCATGTTGAGCGCCGGACTATACCGGCGCTCAACATGAAATGCCGGCAGAGCGAGAAGACGGATGCCTCTCGCTCTTACCGCAGGACTCCGGCAACAAGGTAAGTGGGGGGGGGGGTAGTTTGAAGGGGCAGAGGGGGGGGGGTAGTTTGAAGGGGCAGAGGGGAGGGGTAGTTTGAAGGGGTAGAGGGGAGGGGTAGTTTGAGGGAGGGTAGTTTAAAGGGGCAGAGAGGGCGGGTAGTTTGAAGGGGCAGAGAGGGGGGGTAGTGAGGGGGGGGCGCCAGAGGAGTAGTCCGCACAGGGCGCCACAACGCCTAAGGCCGGCTCTGCTTGGAGGAACCCAACTGAGTTCCAGAGTTGAGTTTTTTTGCCCCACGTTGGAAGTTACTCTTCTAACTCTAGCAAATTTCCATGATAGCTCATAGGTTTAGCGCAATCGGAACTGGAAATTTTAAAAAATATAGGTCCACTTAGTCCAAATCGTGATGGAACCAGCGGCAGATGTCCTCCAGATCTGTCTAGCTTGACCGAGCTAAAATTTCCTTTGCAATTCTGAGGAACTCTCATCGGTTCTTCAACCCCGCGCATTAAACATTTAACATTAAACATTTCTGCAGCGTAGCTAAAAAAGCAGGATGTCCTGGATCATCTCTGGTTTATTTATACCCCGGCTTTGTGTCATGATGTTGATTTCTCTGCCCACAGTAAACACACCGGCTCCCGGTTAGATCCCCGCGGCTTGGATCTGTAATCTCCGTTTGTGATCTCAAAACATACTTCTTTCTCGTTTAAGGGAAGATTATTAAACAAAAAACCCCAAAAATGGAACGGACAGACCGGATAATGTATAAAATGATTACACGCTGTTATGAGTTCCTTTGCATTTAAAAATGCATTTGATGGATCATTAATTATCTTAAAAGAAAAAACTCCATCTAGCCGTTGTCTATAATGTCAGCTAGTATTCTTTAGGACATTATTCCTCGCTTGCTCATAAGTCAAAAGCCCCATATATTTTACTTTATGTACTTTTGCAAGTAAAACCGCCTCCCAGCAGAGGTGGTAAGAGGCTGCTAACAGGAATTTAAACATGCATGGGATACATGGGTGATGAGCATCTCATAAGAAACAATGATGCCCTTCAACTGTTACTTTTGTAAGCCCCTAGAGGGTAAAATAACCAGATTTTTACAATGAATTCTAGAAACCCATAAAAAAAGGATTTCAATAAGTTACTTACAAAGCTGCAAGTATGCGACATATCTGTTAAAGAAAAAAGATGTGTATCCATAAAAAAAGACATTCTAAATACGTACAAACAAAACTAAATGGATATTTATTATCAACAATTTATTCTTAAAGACGCAGTACCTAGAATTCTTTACATAGAAGGAGCCCTAACTCTTCACACCAATGCAGTTTAGCCGATTCACACTATGCTGACCAGCAATGGCCAATATGATTGACTACAGATGCCGATAGTAATGATTTTATTATATATCATTAGTCTCTACCACTTCTGCTGGGAGACTGTTCCGTTTATCCACCACCCTCCTAGTAAAATAGAGCACCGGCCCGGACTGGGATCACGGTCAAGCTCCTGGTGGCTGGTTTCTGCACCCCCCACGTGCAAAAGGTATAATGTGAGAGCATGTAAGGCAGATTTTCATATTATTATTATTATTATTATTATATTATTATTATTATTATTATTATTATTATATTATTATTATTATTATTATTATTATTATTATATTATTATTATATTATTATTATTATTATATTATTATTATTATTACTATTATATTATTATTATTATTATTATCATTCTTAGCCAATAATGGGAAGACGATCATAAAAAAATCACTTCTTATTATTCTGGACTTTTCTCCGGTTAATAAAGTTTATATTTCTCTTCTGCATAGCGATATATCTCGTGGCATATTTTGTAAGAACGGTTGAGATCAGCCACTGATATTAATACATTTCATGTCACCCAAGCCTCTGGCCAAACGAAATCCATACAGACCCATCTTTGTGCGTCACTCAGCACCCTAACATACTTTAAAGTGATCTCTCTTCTGTGCACATGGGATGAAAGGGTTAAATCTTACCCAGTGAGATCATCCTTTTTACCCTCCAGGCACTAAGATGGGGGGGGGGGTATGAGGGTATATCAGTAAGAATGTCTAGGAGAATCCGCACAATGTTCTCTTTCTGGATTTGAGATGGGAAGACCCCCTTTCTTTAGACTTTGGGGGCAGTGGCCATCAAAGCTTGCAATTCATCAGCCTGGAGATAAGCCATGCCGGGCTGTGTCATCCGGAGCAGCTTGTGCATCAAAGGATGATGATGATGATGATCAACAGTATCTTACCGTCTGATGAATAGGATCAATGGAATAACATAAGGAGATGCCTTCACTATCACACGAGAGAGAGAAGAATGTTTCACTAATGATCTGTGTGCTACTCACATGACATTCTAAGTCTAGAACCTTCTCGTAAGCAATAAAGTTCTAAAAGTTCCATCATAGAAAGACACGGGATGTTTGCTTAAATTGCACGGTCACATAAGAAGGGTTCGGTAAATGGGGCTCTGCTCGCAAGAACGTAACAACCCATGACCCTTGTGTTGACCAAAGTTGTTGGTTGTGACGCTCCTCCTGGATTGTTTGAATTGGAATGTTTTGTTAAATGATAGCGAAATACACCCATCGGTTAAGTTCAATTAATGGTTTTCCCCCAAAAAATATTGCGAGATGTTCTTCCATTTTTAGGAACATTGTTACTACCACGGAGACGTTCGTGGGGAGGTAGACTCCAGCGCTGTGATAAGCACCTGCTCAGGTATAAGGTGAGGAGGTACATTCTTCTAACCAGTTTGGTTTATACTTTACTGCCCTACTGGATGTCACGTTATCCGCAACAATATACTTAGATACCGATAACTGTCTTTGTATCTATTGAACCTAAGACTAGGTCATCTGGTGTCTGATGACACGATGGGTGGTTGTTACTCAATGCTGCTACCCAGTGCCCATAACCTCATAATAGTCCTAATGCCCCTGACATCCCAGTGGAGAGAGAACTGGGATATTTCTTGCCCGGGGTATCTATTCCTTGTTTTGTCTCCTCAGAGGACTCATAACATTAAGTGCCAATCAAAGCTACGTTGTGGAGCCGCTGCCAGGAGAGGATGGAAGCCACGTCATCTACAAGGCTGAACTTCTGGATCTCGGGGAAATGAGATGTGGGCATCCAGCTCCTGGAAACTTCTCTGCGCTTACCAGTCATGCCGGGGAACATCATCAAAGGGCAAGTCCCCCTTCATTCGTTCCATATTCACAAACCCATGGTATCTGGTTTATTCCATCAACCCAAGAGTCAATGCACAAGATATGGAGAAGTTGAAGGAGTTGAAGGAATCTGATATGAAATTGTGGTCTGGATCAACCCAGATAGGCTTAGCTATGACCATGGCTGGAATATTAGTCTTGTGAGCCCGTACATGTATGAGCTTTGTCATGAACTAAGTTGATTACATGAGATCACAGAAATTACAGAAAATTGTATCCCTTCATGCTATTAATATGTCTAATATGTCATTTTCATAAATATATGTATACATTTGGAAAATGCAGTTAAAATGAGAAATTAGTGCATCTCGCTAGAGAAGAAGCTGCTTTTTCAGTCCAAAATCCCTGATTTTTTTTTTTTAGTATCAGCTGTAACGCTTCAGAACTGGAAGTTCTGCTATCCGATAAAAAAAACCCACTTCCTAAAATTAGTTTTTGGATTATCCTGTTTTATCTTCAGCTTTCCTTTTAATCTTCTTGTTTGAGAATTCCATCCACACCACATCCTCCAGGTGACAGAAGCATCTGGTGACGCTGTACAGATGTCTCGAAATCATCAATAAAATGGCCCTCAACGTTGTATATTTTGGAACTGAGCTAACATCTGGCCTTCGCGCTCCAGTGTAGGCGGTTTCTGATTAAAATGTGATCTGTATTTTTAAAAGAAACCATCTGTAGGTACAGTTTAACCTCATCAAGGATCTATGGTCAGTGTCCCTCTCAACGCTGGTTCTCCCTCACAGTGAAATGTTATCAAGACTTGGATGTACATCAAGTGAGCTTTGGTCTCTGTTAAAGAGGAGACTTCAGTATTGGGTCTACCTTGAACAGAACTACACATACAATCATTATGATAGCAAGAGAGCAACACCCTCAGACGGGGCAACTAAGGAATTGTCCTCTTGTGTGCGTTCCGCAGGTGAAGAGAGAGGACCCAGAAGGGGACAGATGCGTGGAGCTTTACCTAGTCGCTGACTATGCAGAGGTAACGTTTTGGGATTAAGGAATCTAACGGTCTAATGTTAATTCCGGTTTAGTGCACTCCAGATTCAATTATCTCTCTAGACTAAAGGTCTTTCCCAAAAGACGTACTAAGACAACACAGAATATGTGCGGTTTGGGCAAAAATACAATCTGTTATTGAATACCCATCTTTGGGTATCTCTTATATTTTCAGACCATTCCCATTACAGAACCAAAACATTGGTGGCCATTACAAGGAGCCAGTGAGTTCCATACTTTCTAGATGTCTCGGTTTGGTGGCCAAGACTTGAGGGAACCACAATATGACGTCTTGTCAAAAAGCCCTTGCGCAATGAGCATGGATGGCTTGGTGGGTCCCAACCCACACCATTCAATGCTGATGGTCCGGGAAACCGAACTAAAAGGTTGTTGGGAAACGTGTTTAGCCTATTGTGGCAAACTCCTGTCATTTGCACTTCAACTAGTGGTATCGGGGGCAGAAACTTGTATTGTTATGAAGGATTCTTTGCAAGACAGCAGGCACATGGTAATTCATATGGAGAAGAGAGGTTATAATTGATGGAAATGTTACCTCTTTGAAGAAACAAATGTTACCACGTCATGTTACGATGACAATATTGTTGTGTTGTAATTTAGAGTTTTGTGCTATTCTGTATCATTCCGCTTAGTTTCAGAAACACAATTCTGATCTGGAGCAGACTCAACGGAAAATGCTGGAGGTCACCAATTATATTGATAAGGTGAGGCTGAGCGTTGAGTCAATGGTGTGACGGTAACATTTGGTCCACATGCCACCAGATGAATAGAATTACAACCACCAACACTGGCTTTATCTTTTAAATGTTGTTGGAGGACCAGAAACTCCTGACTTGGCTGGCAGTCCTCATGACCCACGTTTCGGCAGCTTTCCTTTCTGTGCCACGTCATGGAATTTGATAACTTTCTGAGATCTTCAGAACATAGGAGTCCTCTCATTCTCCCCCCCCCCTGTAGTTCTACAGGTCTCTGAACATTCGCATAGCCCTTGTGGGTCTGGAGATCTGGTCTAATGGAGACAAGTGCAACGTTTCTGAGAATCCATACAGCACCCTACGTGCCTTCCTGTCATGGAGAAGAAAACTTCTGAAACAAATCCCTCATGACAACGCTCAACTAATAACGTGAGAACAATTCTCTCTTTTTTTTTATTGAGGATGCTGTAGAAGCTGGCCCTTTGACTCTTTGTCTCTGTTGCCGTCTTTCTCTCCCGTAGGGGACGCGCCTTCCAAGGGACGACCATCGGACTGGCGCCTCTACAGGCCATGTGTTCCTCGTATCAGTCCGGTGGAGTCAACATGGTGAGATGAATTCTAGGATGATGGGTTTTATTTTTGGGTAAATGGGTAATAAAAGGTGTATTCCAGGTGCCCATAGGTACCTTTTCTTAGCCAATAGGCCGAAAATCTCAGATTGGACCGGTTTTAACTTTTGATTTGCAATTCCAGGATCATTCTGATAATGCGATTGGTGTGGCAGCCACAATGGCCCATGAAATCGGCCATAACTTTGGGATGAGCCACGACGCTGCCGGTTGCTGTACAGCTAGACCAGAGGATGGGGGGTGCATTATGGCGGCTGCTACCGGGTGAGCCCTGGTGATCTACAGCAATCTTCCATTTCATTCATTCAACCGACCCTGGGTATATAATTCAATCCACAAATATTTAAAGGGACACGACAAAGAAAAGAAAACAAACAATGTGATCCAGTTGATCTTTAATTCTGGTTTAAGATCCCCCTAAACAACTTTACGAATTAAGTGATTTCTTATCAGTACAGCACGGCTGAAATCCTCTTCCTGGTGTGCGTCTTCTGGGTGCAAATCCCCATGCCCCTTTTTCCTCCCCTGATGCCCCTCTTTTCTAGGAGCTCGGAATGTTTGTTGTGTCAGTTAAGTACATTGGTTATAATTCCTTATGCTAAGAGTTTTCTGCGCGTTGTACCCAGACACCCGTTCCCCAAGACATTCAATGCGTGTAACCGACGGGAGTTGAATCTGTTTCTCCGCTCCGGCGGCGGCATGTGTCTCGGCAACGCGCCCGACACCAAGACTCTGTATGGGGGTGTGAGGTGCGGAAATGGATTCCTGGAAGAAGGGGAGCAGTGTGACTGCGGGGACCTTGAGGTGAGGCATGGCATGGGGTGTTTGGAGCAGAATATGGAAGCATGGGAGCAGACCACGTGACGTTTCATGCTTTTCATTCCCTATTGACCTCATATTTGACTTTTGTCCTTTTTTTAGCAATGCAATAACCCCTGCTGTAACGCTACAACCTGCACCCTGACGCCCGGGGCTGATTGCGCGCATGGGACCTGCTGCCATCAATGCAAAGTGAGGAGTGGATACATATTATTGAACAATAGTAATAATTATTACCTCAGCTGGCCATCAGTAATCTAACTACACCAAATAACGTTCTACTAGACACGTTTTATGGCAACTAAAAGTTGCCATTGGCCTTCAGTAACCATCTGTGTGTCTCTATGTTCACCCGAGGGCCTGTCAAGGAAAGCCAATGGCTACATGAAAAAAGCCACTCCGTATTTAGGAAAATAAATTTACCCTTAGCACAGGAATGCTAACCCTGGTGTATTTCACTCCTGCCCAGCTAAGGCCACCAGGGTTTCCATGCCGGAAGCCATCCCGACCCTGTGACCTCCCTGAGTTCTGCACCGGACGATCTGCGGTCTGTCCCCAAAACTCCTTCCAGCTGGACGGGACGTCCTGCCACGGAGGACAAGCTTTCTGCTACAACGGGAGGTGCCTTACCCACCAAGAACAGTGCCGTCAGCTCTGGGGAAAAGGTGAGACAACCTAAAAATGTAGATTTTACTATCACAGCCGGCTACGTGTATCATGACAAGATGTTATATGGGGTCAAAGGGGATAAAATTTCCTGGGCCAATATAAAAAAATATAGAATCTCGTAAGCCTCAGGGACCTCCAAAGAAGACTTGAGGTCCTGAAAGCTTATAAGTGTATAGTTTTGGCCCAATATCAGTCGGTATCAGTTTCAACCAAAGACTCCATGTTCTCTTGGACCAATACGCCTTTGGCCATTTTCTTTGCCTATCATTATTCCGTAATGTCGTTTATGTTTCCTCTATGTTAACAATATCCTTTTTTGTGCGTTTTAGGTGCACGCTCTGCACCGGATGCGTGCTATCAAATGATCAATGCTGCCGGAGACCAGTATGGGAATTGTGGACGAGACTTGAGCGGGGAATATCGGAAGTGCGAAGCCAAGTGAGTCATCCAAGCCCCTAATTAGTGTTTTTTTTTCTCATTATTAGGATGTCTTAGTTGTTATTGTCATCTTCATTATTTGTTTAACCCCTTAATGACAAAGCCCGTACATGTATGGGCTCAAAATGCATTGTTTTCAATGGGTTTAGGGACCGCCCATTCGCCATAACTGGATTTATGAAGGATGTATTTCAAAGGAGGAGAAAGGCCAGAAAAAGAGATAATTGTCCAAAACTAGAAGATCAGAGACGGAGGTGTTATGTAAATACTTACTTCTTCCATGAGAGGGTGGAAGACATTCATAGATTGAATTTAAGCATAAATAGGATAAGTAGAAAGAATATAAGACAAAGACCAAGGACCAAGTAGGTTTGAGGTCTCACAGCAGGTATAAAAAGGGGACTTGATTGTTGAAAAAGTTCTTATCTGCCATCAAATTCTATGTTCTGTTCTAAAACACAAGGTGCTCAAGGTTATCTTATTCCGATATGGTTTCTATAGGTATGGGGTTTCATATATATATATATATATGGGGTTTAGACAGACATCACCATTAGACTGCTCCCTTATTTTCAGAGATGCCAGGTGTGGGAAGGTCCAGTGTCAGACTTCAGCCGCAAAGCCGCTTGAGAACAACGCTGTGGCAATAGACACGACGATCACTATGGACGGCCGGCAGGTGCTGTGCCGAGGGACCCATTTTTACAGGGCTTCTGAGGAAGAAGACACAATGGATCCAGGCCTTGTGCTCACTGGAACTAAATGTGGAGAGAACCAAGTAAGATCTGCGCCTACTAGGACATAATATAACCTCACGTGCTTCCTTATTTTGTTCCTTTGGAACATTTTGGGTCATTCGAGCTTGATTCTGACCTTTTTTTTTCTTGGGTTCCTTGTGGTAATAATAGCTTGTGTCTCCATACAGATTTGCTTCGATGGGCAGTGCAGAAACACGTCTTTCCTGCAAGCCGATGAGTGTGCCAAAAAATGCCACGGCAACGGGGTAAGGTTTTCTATGGAAAGGGGTAGGAAACCAGCAGCTCTTAAGTCCAACTACAACTCCTATGATCCACCGCAAGCTTTAAAAAAAACAGTTGTAACTTGTAATTGAAGAAAAAACTTGGAAAAGAAAGGTTTTGCATCCCAAGCCCGGGCGGGAAGGAAAAATGGTCATTTCTGAAAACAGGTGGAAAATTGTACTTTCCGCCCAGGAAAACTCTTGTGGAAAAAAAAATCTCGTTTCCGCTTCTGAGTTTCCGTCGGTGTATACATCACGAGCGGTGTGACTTACATCACATGACCATTTTTATGTTTCTTCCAGGTTTGCAACAATAACCAAAACTGTCACTGTTTCCCTGGCTGGCAACCCCCGTACTGTAACCAAACGGGTAATGGCGGCAGCATGGACAGCGGCCCTGTTCCTGCAGAAAGTAAGGCCACCGGGCTTCGGCTGCATGGGTGGATATGGTCGTCGCATGCCACAAAATCAACCCTGACACACATTGTCTTAATGTCTCTCGCCAGGACCAGTGGCTGTGGCTCTATGGACATTCATGACCATAGCATTACTGGCCGGGATGGCCTTCTCCGTGTCCATATATCGCTACAAACACAGGGCCAAACACAGATCGACCAAGCCTGATTGGCCACCTGCCACAGGATCGTTGTCCAAAAGGTATGTGTGGACCTCTCAATGCAGACTTAGATGGGCCGAATGGTTCTTATCCGCCATAAAATTCTATGTTGGAACTTATTATCTGGAAGCATCGGTGGGTTTTAGCTTTTCTTGAGAAACACGGAAGGTCCCCCATTTTGCCGTAAAAAAAAAAAGCAGCCACTTGCTCATCCATAACAACGTCATCCATGGTAACCGCTGTAGATAATTTTAATGTTTCCATTTACAGTGATAGCCAAGAAAAACCCAACTTGGACTCTTCTTACAGACAGAGACCTCAAGAGCAGAGTGTAAGTTTCCGAGGTGGTTGCGGTGCTCTTGGTGACGGTGGTGGGGCGGTTGAGGACACGGCTGTACTTCAAAGGTTCCTCGATGATTATGATGCTAGAATGTTGTAGAAAGTGTCAGCAGCAAACCAAATTGAAACTAGAAAATAGTTTATTTTTCTTTATTTGTTCAAAGCACAGATTTTTTGTTTAAAGCCCTGATGCTGGTGTCCAGTAAGGGCCACTAGAGACCCCAGTCCTAATCTTCCTGGGTTGTGCTCCATGAAGAGAAAGAAGACTCCTTTCTTCCCTCCACAGCCCCAAAGGGCTACAGGAGGGGCAACTCTTCTTGGTCCTTCCCAAGGAGTCTTCTGAGAGAAGGTGTAGCCCAAAAGCCCCCTCGCCAAAAAAAAGGAATATTTAAGGTATCCTGTTCCACAGCGGCCATTTTTGGTGATTAACAATTAAGAATATCACGAATGCCCTGTGCAACGAAAACCGCAACGAGAGGAACAAACATTTTATTGGCGATTAAGGCCCCAGTATTCAAAGCGCCAGAACCCGAATGATTTAGTAACAATGCACTAAAGTAACAACGTGAAATGTAAGGAGGTCGTTAGTACGCCGCACTGTTATGTGTGTAATTGTTACAAAGTCGCACTATAGAATAACTGTTTGTATGCGCAGTGTTCTAAGAGCCCCGTAACGTCGCACTACAACCTGAAAGAGGGATCGAGAACTTCGATCGGCCATCAGCCAAGACAGCCAGAAGGAGGAGCTACAAAGCCTGCTGGACCAATCAGAATACCGCCCCCTAGTAGACCAGCTCCGCCCCCTCCAGTACACCCCAAGGTATGCTGTTCCACTGATATAACCAGACAAATAAAATACGTCATAAATGATATATTTATTATATCGAATATTATATAAATTATAAAAAATAATCTAAGATAGTTTTTATGAAACGGAATTGTTTTTAGGACTTTTGAAGTAATAGAACGTCAAAGTCTTGAAAATTGAGGGTTGATATGGGCACCATGGAAGGAGCGAGGCTGTATCACTGATCATCAGGATGCCTGTGAGGGCCGAACTTGTCCTACATGTCTTAAACTAGCCCAGACTACTTTCGAAACTAACAATATTTTTTTGGGAAATGCAGATCTCTGACCCACCCCGGAGGGCACCACCTGTTCCCCCGAATAGGACCAGGCATGCCGCAGCTATACAGAAGATCTCATGAAGACAACATACAAAAAATTGAATTTAGGAGCTTGGATATCAGTGATAATATATTATATAATGGTATATTTCCCTGTACATTATATATATATATATATATATATATATATACATATATATATATATATATATATATATATAGGTGCAATAGGAAATATAGTGCACTGAAAGGCAGTATGGGTTTGCCATATTGGCCATCTAAAACTGGACTCGTGACTTTGGGTTACCACCCTGTAACATTTAGAATTCCTACGTCTCCATATGTAAACGGCCCTTATGGCAGCCCCCATCCAGGGTACAGTTTTCTGAGAATATTTTAAAAGATATTTCCGCCTTCTGTGTCTTCCTGGAGTTCCAAAAAAATATCAAACTCCTTAAAGACGAAACGAATAATGCTGCTTTTCTACATTTGATGAAATGACCTTTTATTTTGTATACGGAGAGATATTCTGTAACCGAAGCTTTGATCAAATGATGCTAAATAACTTCAAAACGATCATAAGGAGCCAAGGAACGTGAGGCTTGATTCAAGGAATCCAGTCCTGGCAATAGGTACTCGCTGGTGGGTAGAACGCCTATAAGTCAAGTGGGGAGGGCCTTTACCTAACTCCACCCACTTTTCCATATATATTAATGGTGCCTTCAGAAAGAAGGGTCACAAACCTCTATGTGTCGCTTGGGACGCAGAGATTTGTAAGAAAACACAGATTTCAGAGTTTCGGGTTGGTTGGTAGATCATCTCTTCCTTCTGAAGGCACCATTAATGGTGAAAGCGTTGGCTGTGTTCAGCCGCCACCTAATTACCGGATTTCTGGACCGTGGGTTTCCGCTACTCAACGCATAAACTCATGCATCGCACGGGCCAAGTGGCCAAGTCACATCCAGTTGTCCATGACCACAAACATGTCGCATTCCACAGATCTGCACTCAGGGGGGAGTCTGGTCATATCAAGGAATAAGAATGTCCTTAACTTCTGAGCCTAGAACCCGTACGTTGGATCGCCTTAGAACCTGTGAGTAAATATGCATATAAGATGAAAAATGATTCAATGTACCAAATAATAACTTTTTACACACCTACTATATATATAATATGATACTTGAATAACTATCTCAAGGGATATTTCTATATTTTGTGTCGTATACTAGTAACGCCGGGTCACTAGGATTCCGGTGGTCAGGAATGACCATTGGAATTCCGGTGACTCTAAATACCCTGTTCAGCCCCAGGGGCAACTTCTCGCCGGTTGTGTCTGTGGCCTTTGATTGTTGTGAGATGGGAAACAAAACAGAAAGGCTTCCTAAACATAAACAGTTCAATGAATTTTTTTTGTTAGTTCTGTTCATATTTATTAATTTTAATAAATTTCATTTTTTTTTAAATAAAGATTGTTGCTTATTGTTGTTCGTGTTTTGCTTTTTATTAGTAAAATACAATATTAATGTGATATATATTGCTTTTTTAATAAAATGTTTTTACTGAAAAAAAATGATGGCTAATACAGCGAGGGGATTTAAACACGCATGGGACCGGCATACGGCTCCTGAAGCCACGACGAGACCAACGACTGGGGAAACGAGCCAAACGGGTCCCGATCCACAGCAAATTCTATGTTTTTGAGGGGAAGATGATCAGGAGCCGTTTCATACGTGTGAGGATGTTAGTAACCCCAGGTGGGACGTGACGGATTATACAGAACTTCTAGAGGCACTTTTACTAACAGAAATCCCCGTACTTCATGTTGAGCAAACACCACCGTTCAAAGGTTCGGAGTCACTGAGAAAAGTCCTCGTTTATTAAAGAAAAACAGATAACAGGAAATGGATCAGAAATCCAGCACAGACAGGGTTAATGTTGTAAATGACTATTGTAGCTGGAAACGGCTGATTTTTAATGGAATCTCTTCATAGACGTACAGAGGCCCTTTTATCACTCCCATCACTCCTGTGTTCCAATGGCCCTTTATCACTCCCATCACTCCTGTGTTCCAATGGCCCTTTATCACTCCCATCACTCCTGTGTTCCAATGGCCCTTTATCACTCCCATCACTCCTGTGTTCCAATGGCCCTTTATCACTCCCATCACTCCTGTGTTCCGATGGCCCTTTATCACTCCCATCACTCCTGTGTTCCGATGGCCCTTTATCACTCCCATCACTCCTGTGTTCCGATGGCCCTTTATCACTCCCATCACTCCTGTGTCCCAATGGCCCTTTATCACTCCCATCACTCCTGTGTTCCGATGGCCCTTTATCACTCCCATCACTCCTGTGTTCCGATGGCCCTTTATCACTCCCATCAATCCTGTGTTCCGATGGCCCTTTATCACTCCCATCACTCCTGTGTTCAAATGGCCCTTTATCACTCCCATCACTCCCATGGTGATGGATCGTAAGCCTTCCAGACGACTTCAGTCTCTTCTTCAGATTCAGTTGCGTAATAAATGCCTGACGTGGCTTAAATAGCTTGGAACGCAATTCAAATGCAAACATACAATAAAGAATACTGTCCATTTTGCACAATATGATGCATGATACATGTATACCAGTACATTTGTATATGTGTACATGTATGTATATGTGCATGTGTGCATATAGGTATATGTATGTGTGTGTGATATATATATATGTGTGTGTGTGTGTATATGTAGGCGTATATATATATATATATATATGTTTGTGTGTATGTATATATATATATATGTTTGTGTGTATGTATATGTATGTATATATATATGTGTGTATGTATATGTAGGTATATATGTATATATATGTATAAGGTGTGTATGTATATGTAAGTGTGTGTATAAGTACATGTATGTGTATTTGCTCTCCTTTCTATGTAAGCACCATGTGGTTCTCCGTCTCTGGCGGATGCTCAGCGCCATCTAGTGTCCGCCGCGTGTAATGACAGCCCTGACAGCCCGCTTACTGCATGGAGGAACCACACAGCCGGGCGACCGCGGCAGGACAAGCCGAGGCTGCGGCCCACCGTGACTCTATGGCCGAGGAAGACGCCCCGGCAAGCATCCTGGATGTGAGCTCGGAGTCATTTGACCCGCTCCTGGCTCTGTATTCCCCGCAAACCCGGCTGCCCTTCCCCGATATCCGCTGCTTTAATAACTTGGCGCAGTATGAGAGCTTCCTGCGCGGGGGAGGCCGTGGAAGCGCCCGGGCGACTGAGCGGCCCAAGAAGGGACGGAAGGGTAGACTGGCAACGGACCCGGAGCGCATAGAGAGGCTGAAGAAGTTGATGTTACCGGCGGAGGAAGGCGCACCGGTCAGAGTGCGGAAGAAGAAGGCCGTCAAAAATGTGCTGACCCGCATGGCCGGTGAGTAGGGAGGGGGCAACTACGTAACTTACCGGGGAGATGTGAGAGAAGTTCGGGGGGGGGGGGGGTGACAGGTGAACCGGAGTGACAGACCCCAGATAGAGGGGTAACCGGGAGTCCATGGTACAGACCCCAGATAAAGGGGGTAACCGAGAGTCCAGTGACCCCAGTTAAAGGGGGTAACACAGAGGCTGTGCATGGAGGGTCTCGGGGCGCGCTGTGTGTGCGTGGAGGGTCCCGGGGCGCGCTGTGTGTGTGCGTGGAGGGTCCCGGGGCGCGCTGTGTGTGTGCGTGGAGGGTCCCGGGGCGCGCTGTGTGTGTGCGTGGAGGGTCTCGGGACGCGCTGTGTGTGCGAGGGAGGGT
The DNA here is from genome assembly GCF_027358695.1 of Spea bombifrons. Lineage (NCBI taxonomy): Eukaryota > Metazoa > Chordata > Amphibia > Anura > Pelobatidae > Spea > Spea bombifrons. The sequence goes on from NC_071090.1 coordinate 5,596,224, forward strand.
CTCGGGACGCGCTGTGTGTGCGAGGGAGGGTCTCGGGATGCGCTGTGTGTGCGTGGAGGGTCTCGGGACGCGCTGTGTGTGCGCGGAGGGTCTCGGGACGCGCTGTGTGTGCGTGGAGGGTCTCGGGACGCGCTGTGTGTGCGTGGAGGGTCTCGGGACGCGCTGTGTGTGCGAGGGAGGGTCTCGGGGCGCGCTGTGTGTGTGCGTGGAGGGTCTCGGGACGCGCTGTGTGTGTGCGTGGAGGGTCTCGGGACGTGCTGTGTGTGCGTGGAGGGTCTCGAGACGCGCTGTGTGTGTGCGAGGGAGGGTCTCTGGACGCGCTGTGTGTGTGTCTGTGCGTGGAGGGTCTCGGGGCGCGCTGTGTGTGCGTGGAGGGTCTCGGGACGCACTGTGTGTGCGTGGAGGGTCTCGGGACGCGCTGTGTGTGCGTGGAGGGTCTCGGGACGTGCTGTGTGTGCGAGGGAGGGTCTCGGGACGCGCCTTGTGTGTGCGAGGGAGGGTCTCGGGACGCGCTGTGTGTGCGTGGAGGGTCCTGGGACGCGCTGTGGGTGTGTGGAGGGTCTCGAGATGCCGTCTGACCTCTTTTTTGTCTTTTTAGCGCAGGCAAGAAGCCCGCTGGGGGAGCTCAATCGCTGCGTCCAGGAGCGGATCCGAATTAGAGTCCACATACGCACGTTCAAGGGCCTGCGCGGCGTGTGCTCCGGGTTCGTCGTCGCCTTCGACAAGTTCTGGAACATGGTACCTGCTCTGAGTCCTCCGTTAGTAGAACTTTGTGAACAGACCTGAGCGGCCGCGTCCCGCTAATTCTGCAAATTATGCCTTAAATTTCCCTCCATGTCTTCCAGATGCCCCCCCCCCCCCAAAAGCCATGGAAGGGCCCGTCTTCTAGATCTCGAGTAGAATTGGTATTAATGGCGCGGCAGACTGGGCTTATTTTGTCTGTTTTTTTAATATTTCTCCTTTCCAGGCGATGATCGATGTGGATGAAACCTACAGAAAGCCCATCCTGGGAAAGGCCTTTTACCACGAGCCGCGGCTGACCCTGAATCGGGTAATCAGTCACGAACATTAAATATAAGGATGGGAATGAGTTGGGTTGGGGGACGAGTTGGTCGGGATGAGCTGTGATGGAGGAGGTAGTGGTGGTAGAAGAGAGATGTAGGTCGTTAGAGGAAGGAAGAGGGCAGTTAGGGGTGTATTTGGATGGGAGGGTAGAAATATAGGGGGTTGTGGAGTTGTGAAGGGCTCTGTAGGTCAGGAGTTGGAATTTGATTCTGGGGGCACGGGGAGCCAGCGGAGTAATTGGCACAGAGGAGCGGCAGATGAGGAGCGGTGACAGAGAAACATTAATCCAGCTACAGTGTTGAGGATACATTGGAGAGGTGAGAGAGGGGGAGACCAGTTAGAAGGGAGTTGCAATAGTCCAGATGGGATATCACAAGGGAGTGGGCCGGTATTTTGTTCTTGTGTGAGAAATGGGCAGATTTGGGAGATGTTTTTCAGGCGAAGGCGGCAGAATTTGGTGAAGGACTCAATGTGAGGGCTGAAGGAGAGAGCAGAGTCAAGTGTGACACCAAGCCAGCAAACTTGGTCTGTCGGTTGGATAGTGGAGTTGTGAACATTGATAGAGATGTCGGCAATTGTGGACGGAGGGCATGGCGGGATTATCATAAGTTTGGTCTTGGAGATGTTGAGCTTCATGCAACGGTCATCCATGATTCAGGACAATTATAGAGTTAAAAGAGAGGGTCGAAGGTCGGGAAAGAAATGTAAGGAAGTTTTACTTTACTGAGAGGGTAGTAGATAAGAGAAACATCCTCCCAGCAAAAGTGGTAGAGGGTAATACAGCATATGGCCCCTGAGTCTAACACGAGACCAACTCCTAATACCACTGCTGTTTTTCAGTTGTTTGAAAGACTGAAGCTCCAAGAATCTGGTTTAGAAGGTTCAGCGGAATCACAAGGCGCCACGGCAACAAAACAGACCCTCGTGCAGTCCGACCGCCCTCCGTCTCCCAGCTCACGATTAAAAAAGGAGCCTGGGGACCGTACCGGCGGGACAAGGGAAGGGGCTAAAAAGGAACAGGCTGGTGAGGAAGGTCAACAGCGGAGTAAATGCCCGAAAGATAAGGTGGACTATCACCAGGTGTTCACACGGCACATGAAGCAAGTCTTCATTCGAGGGGAGAACGTCTTACTGGTACACATTGGTGAGTGACTGCTATCGAAGCTGAACATTGTAATGGAACGAATCCAGTTCAGACCGCACCTGGATCCATGGATCGCAGATGAAGCGTCGCATTCGGAAGCGATCCTTTCATACCGCAAAGCACGCTATTCCCAAACCCCCCCCCCCCCGGGGGTTATGGATCTTTCTGATTCTCTAGTTGGAAGGAATCCAGCTCTGTCCACCGGGTGGCGCAATAGTAACTTCAACTAAAATCAGCCAAGGATCGTCCTTGGGTTTCTTCGTCCGACCGGTTTTATCCGTTCCGGTGAAATTTGCTGGTTATACCGGATCTTGCATCGAACAAAACCTGCTGAAACAATTTCCAAAAACATACACGAATCCAAAAATGGGTTCTTCGGCGGCTTGCGACCCGGTTCATCCGAGCTACAACAAAAGTTAACTGGTTTTCAAGGGGAAAAGTAAACAGCGATTGGTGCGGTTTAATAACTTATTAAGGAGGCAAATGCTAGCAGGTATGTGGCACTTAAGGCCAGCATTGGCCCCCCGGGGCATTTACGGTGTTAGATGCATTAAGACTGACCGACTTTGTGTTGACCAGACCCATTTTCTGTTCATATCAATAAAATATTTATTCTTTCTATCTGGAGCGTAATTTTCTTATCAGCAAGGAGTTGGGGCAGGTGTATCCACGCAGGATCTGTGTTGTGAGTGGTGTGTAGAGATTTGCCTCCGTAAGTTTCTTTTTCCCGTTACATCTGGTGCAAAGCTAAAACATTGTTACGCAATAATGACATCATACCCCCAAACATAGTGCTCGTACGATGGCGAGGGACTGTTTTCCTGGCTCAGGACCTGGTCGAGTTGCCGCGATTGATGGGACCACGAATTCCGCTTTCTCTACCAGAAAATCCTGAAGGAGAGAACGTGCGGCTATCGGTTTGTGACCTCAAGCTCTTCGGGTTACCCAGCAGGACGACGATCCGATGGCATAGAACGGTAGATATATAAATTACATTTTTTCCGGTGTCTAAAATAACCCTATACTGATTTTTCTTCTTTGTAAGTTTGATTGATCCACCAGCTAAGAAGGGGGTCTCTCGCCCCCCCCACCCCATACCAGCGACTTGTGATAATTTGTAAGAATCTTTTTTCACATTGTGCACGCCGGCTAATTGGAGGCGAGCGCAGAGCATTAGCCGCGATGGGGATATGTAAATGAACAGACTGATACATGATTTATGGTTTTAATAAAGTTCCGAGCGCGCCTTACATTTTAATCACTTGCAACATCCTTTTTAATACTCAATTATTTTATTAACGACTAATTAGGTCACTTGCGGACAAAGGGAAATCAGTATTCCAGATGCGGGGCCGCACGGAGCGGGCCGTTCATCACGTAGGGGCTCCTAATTAAAGGGAACGGTGAAACGCTGTCACTAAGGGATAGATCGTAAGAAAATGTAAATTACCTGCTTTATGTTTTACGACTTAAATATACTTTGCTGGGCAAATAAGTATCAAAGTGACTCTTAACAGAATATTAACAAATAACCTATACGTTCTCCTAGAAGCTGTACAAGTAGATATAGATGGGTCAAGTGGAAAGCTGGTGTTGTTTCATGACATCATCATGTAGTATCATATGCAAATTTTATCTTGCCACGGTTCATTTGCATGCCGGGCTGCGTTATGCTGAAAGGGGGGATGGGATTGGTAGAAACAGGAGCTGCCCTCCTTTTCCTCCTTGGTCTGATGAATCTTGCTAGAAATTGGCTGCTCGAAGCAGCCAATCGGTGGCAGGAAAGTAGGGTAACGGTCAAATGCATATGGGGGGATCCTGCAGAATCCCCCCCCATTGCATTTACAAGGGGGACAACATGACAATTTAAAGGGACCACACAGCTATATGAATTAAAGTGCATATGATGCCTGCCAATTCCCTTTAACGTCCCCGAAAAACATATTATACATGAGCTTTTCCAGTAATATAATAATATATAATATATCGAGTCTTTGTTCCAGCTACTATTATCCGTTCTCTAATTACCGCTCAGCAAATTAGAGTCTTGTAATAATAACGATGTAAGACGCATCGCGCGGGTAAGGGGTGGGTTGTCGTTCTCCATCGCCCAAAACAGATTAAATCTGATTAAATATTTGCTGCTCGCAGTAAAAATATCGCTGCCTTTGATGTATCAGAAGCATTCCGCTTAATGCAATTCTTGTTAGATTTCTCTCTGATAATTCAGAATTATTATTGAAGATCTTTGATGAGGACTTCGGTAGTCAGATTTATTATTAAAGGCGTATTACAGTTAGTACATTATGTATTTGCATATTTAATTATTTTATGTTCCGGAGAAGTTGTTATATATTTGTAACAAATATGGGGTTTATTTTATCTAATTATACATTGTGAAGGGTAAACCCCAGCGAGCGTCTCCTGCAAGAACGTTGCTGGTTTTGTTTAATGTATGGTTGACGAGACACTCCAGCCATCGTGTGCACTTTCATGCTGAGTGTGCACTTGTGTTCGGTCGAACACGTCTCCATGAAAAAGCACACACGTGGCATACTCACCCTCAGCCAGCTCTAGCACTGGATCACGCAAGAGTCATAGGAGCCAAGTGTTACAAGCGCTTTCCTGACGCTGATTGGCTGCTTTAAGCAGCCATGACCAAGGAAAGTGCCCCCCAGCTGCCCCCTGTAACCGATCCATTGAATAGCGGCACAGCCAAGAGGGCAATCTGCTTTTGCGGCTGCCCTGCTGGACCCATTGCCATAGGCCGGAGTAAGTTGCTGATCACAGAGGTGGGCAGTGTGCTGCGGCTCTGGAACCCCTTTGTTGGGGGGGGGTTAGCTGGAGGTGGGGAGCGGCAGGACCACCCACCATACCTTAAGAGCTCCCTGGACAAGTCAGGAGCTGGATCTCCCCCAACCAGCCCTTGATTCCCCCCCCCCCAAATTCCTAAACCACACCAACCAACGATGGCGGTCAGGGCTGGATTCCGTTATCAGAGAAGATGCAGGTCCCTTATAATGTATCGCTTGGCCTTCAATCACACAACTTTCTGGGGCTTAAGGTGTTAACCGTGGCAAACATCAGGTCGCTGAGACGGGGACATGACACGGTCTCGGATTCTGCCTACCCGTATCGCACCAGTCACCCCGCAGAACTTACTGGTGTAACAGGATCGGGTATGACAGGCCTTCTTCACAGAACGCCGACTTCCATCTCCTCCGCAGCTGACGAGCGGAATCCCACTCTTCCATCTACTGGTTTATTAATGAACGGCAGCCTCTTAAGCAGATGCATATTCATTAAGTCGCCAGCTGTTAGTTAGATCCCAGATGTCAAAACGAGAGAGAGATGCTAACATAAACCATTTCTATTCTCCTGACACAGAAGTAATCGTGGTCAAATTAAAAAAAAATATATAATAAAAAAAAAAAGTAAGTTAAATTGCACACCTGGCACCTTAGTTATTTTATTGTTTTAATCAAACAATATATTGCAAATGACTTCAGCTGAGATTTTGGGGGAAGAAATACATATTGGAGCGGGGAAAAATATCCATTAGAAAAAAATCAATTAAGGAGAAGGTTTACTTTACAAAATAGATTGTTAGCCCACACGCAAAACTTCTTTTATTTAAAATATATATGCTGTAAAACATGAAAAATAGAGCAAATAAAGCAAATATTAAATGTAGCTCATCTCAGTTCCTTCTACTCGCTGATCACAGAAAAATCATTCTTAATAAATGTTTGCTATTTTTTTACACTTCACTTGGACATCAGATCAGGTCACTAAATTACGTTTGTAATTTGTTAAAGATTAAAATATGCAATATACTGTATATGCACATAAGTATTCATCCCCCATCAGTAAGTATTCCAGCCCCCTCTTAATGTGATTTTAGAATTGTCAGCATTTGTGTATTTTTGTCTTAAATAACACTCCAATTATTATATAGTTATTATCCATATTGAGCACATCATTCAAACATTCACAGTATAGGTTGGAAAAAGTATGTGAGTCACTTCAACAAAAGATAATAGGAGTCAGGAGTTAGAAAACCTGGAGACTTATAAATGAAACGGGATTAGGTGTATGTGTGTTAGAGCATCTAGGTACACTTGCACAAAGTCAGGGATTATGTTGGCATATAATTAGGTGCTAATGATCATCGATTTAATATGTAGGTTGAAATGCAATCATTAATTGAAACAAACAGCTGTGTAGGAGGAATAGAACTGGATGAGAAACAGCCAAACACACGAACATTGTCAAAAGTCCTACACCATGGCAAGACTGAGGACCGTAAACATGTGGTCAGTCAAGGAAGACATCATGCTTTCTTCCCTTCGCAATCAAAAGATGTCCAGCAGTCCCATCAGCTCTGCGTTGCCAGAAAACAGTGGGTTCCTGGTACACCCATCTACTGTCCAGAGACGTCCGGTCAGAAGTGGTCTTTATGGAAGACGTGGTCCAAGAGCCATACCTCCGACATGGAAACAAGATCAAGCGACTCAACTATTCACAAAAACTGCGATGTAGAAAAATGGCAGCAGGTGCTCTGGACTGACGAGTCAAAATTATAAGTATTTGGCTGTAGCAGAAGGCAGTTTCTTTCCCAAAGGGCTGTAGAGCAGTACAAGAATGAGCGTTTGCGGGCAACAGTGAAGCATGGAGGAGGCGCCTTGCAAGATTGGGGCTGCATTTCTGCAAACGGAGTTGGGGATTTTGTCCGAATTAACGGTCTCCTCAACGCTGAGAAGTGCAGGCAGATATTCATCCGTCATGCAATACCATCATCGGATTGAACCCCAATTTATTCTGCTACATGACAAGGACTCCAAACATACAAAGTTATTAATGACTACCTTCAACGCAATAATGAACAAAAGGTCATGGAAGTGATCTAGCGACCTGGTGGACACCTGCCCAGTAGATAGTGACCTGGTGGCCACTCGCCCAGCAGCTACCGACCTCATGGACACTCGCCCAGCAGCTAGCGATCTGGTGGACACTCGCCCAGCAGCTAGCCTTTGGTGGACAGAGGCCAAATAGCAAAGTGACCTAGAGGCAAGATGCCCAAACATCTAAATGATCTAGTGGACAGAAACCCAACAGCTTGCTTTTTTTCTTCTTATCTCTTTAACACAATCCGCAAGTCGCGCTGTAAAGCAGCGGACTTCTTCCTCTTACCGCTTCTTTAAGAACAAGACGATTAACCTCTGGACTTCCACGCGGGCCACCACTCCGTAACGGATTAACACCACAAAGTCAGATCGTGTAGAAAAGGTGAGCAAACAAGGAGAGAGTGGATACTTCTTGATGTAACAACCTTTGAAAGGTTCCATTCTTTAAAACCAATTTAAACACCGTGGATTGTTGAAAGATTAAAAACCACAGCTTGCTAATTACCCTCGGCTCTCATCTCTTATTCAGAGCATGAATCACGTTCCATCACCATTAAGCTGCAGTCCGTGAATTTCAGTCTAATTAGAAGCACCAGAGATGGAGAGTGAGGACACATCGCCCTACGCCCGTCAGCACGAAAATATGTCATTAAACAATCCTAAATTATTTATGGAAATTACTTTGCCCAAATTGTAATTATTTCCTCTCTCTGTGTGTGAATGCTGGAGTCTAAACGGCGGAAAGGAATGAGAGAGGCAGGAGCCAGGCTGGGTCAGAAGGTTTAATGGCGGAGAACATCTGGACTGCAATGGAGACAGGTAAGTGATCAACGAAAATATATATATATACACACACAAGGGCAAAGAAATAAAACAAAAAAAAATTATAAAATGAGTGTTAATTCGACCCTCTACCGTGCCTTTGGAAAGCACTTGCGTGGCCCGTTAAATAAAAGACCTTGGTTTGTGTCGTCGTCCTCAAAGATGGAAGAAAAGATTAGAGGAAAGTTGTCATTAGTTGCCAAAAAAAAAAATCTTTATTCTTTTACATTTTATTTTTGTAAAGCCAAGAATTTGACGGACACCTAATGCTCATCTCCAATAATAATAATGATAATCTGTATTTATAATGATTTCTCACGCCGGACGCTGCCTTACATACATGGGGAAAGTAAGAATGGGAGTGGGAGGGAAAAAAAAAACGAATAGGAAATTTGTATAAAATCTAAAATCAGTCGTTCTTTGCAGACAGGGGTAAACGCTGCAGGGGGAGCCTAGAGGATAATGTGACACAGACCTCTCTGCCAGCAGGGAAGGCAGCCATTTTTTTTGGTAACTGGTACGGCCAGCAGTTGATTGGACTGGCAGCCCTGTTGATACGAGCAACTTGGCCCACCCATTGACATCCTGTAAGCCCACCAGCTGTAGTCACACGATGCCAGTAGGAGACATCAATGACAAGTGAAGGTACAGGATGGCCAACTGGGGTCGCTGATGACCTCACCAGAATTCACCAACGATGCACAAGGAACCTGCCATGACAGTATGTGAGGTAATAAAACTACAGGGCGCACTAGAAGCAGCAGAAACAGGAACGCTTAAGCCACTTTGGGGAATTATGTAAATATATGTTACCAAAACTGGAAGCTCCCCAGTAGGGAGGTGCGCATGGACACCAAGAAGGTGGGAATGCTTCAAAGTTGAATGTTTTGCAGGGAATTTCTGTCTTCGCTCTTTAATCACAAGCAGTAATCCCAGAAAGCGGGCGTAAAAAAGCCCCGTCACATACCCTGATGGCAGACGGAGGATGTCTGCTTTAAACCTGCTGGATACGGAAAGGCAATGGTGCTCAGGGGCCGAGCAGGCTAGATGTGTACCTGAGCCCAGACTCCCCCTCCCCCAATTCTACAAACTGCTCGTCTGGAAGTCCGTGTCATTAGTTTATAAAAGACTGTCGTTTTAAATGGAGGATCAGAGACGCTGCTTTCCAGGCTTCCAATCAATCCTCTCGTCTGTGTGCCACTAAAAATCCTTCGGTTACCTCCGGCTAAGCGGGGTGGGGTGGATAAAGCTTTTTTTTTTTTTTATTTGCTGAAGTTTGCAAAGTTTGCAAAGGCATCTTGTTGTTTGGGTTGCATGGATCCTGGTGCTAAACCCATGGGCATTCCCATGGTGGCCGGCATACCCATTCCCATCATGCCTTGGTTCATCATTGGAGGAACGCCTACGGGGGACATGCCCAAGGTGCCAGTCATCATGTTGGGAATCCCCATGCCTCCGGGCACGGAACTAGGGATCATCGGGCTTGTTTGAGGTCGGACAGGCATCATTCCAGGGGTGGCGCTGATGTTCAGACTGGCAAAGCTCTGTGACACCATGCCAATAGGCTGCTGCACGTCTGTAGGGTAAGATCAAAAGGCATTCTATTAGGATCACAGTTGCCTATACTTAGTTTTACATTTTTGTATCTACATGTTTCTTTAGAGGTTCACATACAACCCGGTACCAATGATACCCATGCACATACGTCGACACACAAAGGGAAGGCGGCACTCACTCTGCTGCTGAATCATGGCGTTGAGCGAAGGCTGGATGGGTTTGCAGGGCTGCATGCCGGGAATCAGACTGTCCAACGAGATGTTGACGCTGGGGTCAGACCAGGTGGAGGGAAGGGTTTTGCCCGTTACTTTGAGGTCTGCTCCTTGCGAGGCGAGGGTGTTCGGCTTCTGAAGACCCATGTTCATCGTCTGTAGAGGCTATTCAGACAAGTATATAAATTTATAAAATGTAAAAAACAAACAAGAGATCTTAATTTATAACAGAGGGGGCTCGACAATCTATTGTACGATGACTTTAAATTCCCACCATCTGAGAGCTGATGAAGTCCATTCCTCCATAGACCATCATTAGTGAGTGTCTGGAGTCCGGCTGCTTATAAGTCCGGCTGCTTAATATTTAAAATCCCCCCCCAGATGGCAGACGTCACCTACCTGAGATCGTGACATGGGCAGGGTCACGCCCACGTTGCTGGAGCTCATCATGGATAGGTTCATGCTTTGGGAGGTGCTCATGGTTGCGTGGGAGGAGCCCATGAGGTCAAACAGGTCCGTGGCGGGGGCAGCGGAAGGGGCTGGCGGCTGAGAAGCAGCAAACAGGTCTGTGCTGGGCTGGGAGGGGACGCCAAACAGATCTGCTGACGGAGCGGCGTCGATCGATTGTGGCTTACTGAACGCCCCCCAGTCGCCAAACTCTCCATTACTGCTTGCTGCAAAAACAAAGACAAACAGTGACCAAAAAGACATTAAATGAGCCAAAGGCTCTGTAACCATAGCAACACAGAATCTGATGACAGAACCGTTTGGCCCGTCTAGTCTGCCCGTTATTCTTGCTGTAAAGACTCAAACCTTAATCAGTCGTTGGCTTCGTCTTAGATTCAGGAGCCGTATGCCTATCCCATGTATGTTTAAACCCCCTCGCTGTATTACCCTCTTACCAATCCCGCTGGAAGGCTGTTCCACTTATCTACTAGTCTTTTAGAGTGATGCAATTAAATTAATCACTTAATGTAGAAGAATCTATGGGTTTTCTGGGCCGTAATACAAAACCCCTATGGAGCCAAGGATCGTGTTGTCAATCCCAGAGTTTATACCTTGTGTGGACGATACAGCAGCAGGGGAGCTAAAGTCTGCAAACTCCCCAAACGGATCAGATGTGGAACCTATAGACAAAAAAATAAAGAAATATTATAGCAAAACGATCGAAGGCTACATCGAGACAAATACCCTAGTTATCAACCCCACAAGAATAATAAACCTAAAAATATATATATATATATATATATATATATATTACTATACTGTTTTTTTGAAGTTGACTTTGAAGGTAAAAGAAAAAGACTAATAAAAAAACCACGAAACAGGCCACGGATATACACGGCAGGCGCCAAAACATATCAACATGACGTGTAACGCACACAGGTTTGTTAATAAGCTTTATTATCCCCTTTAAGGCAAGATACTAAAAGAAAAATGGAAAAAAACATAATTCCCCACCCCTGATGAAGCCGGAGAAGATAATGCAGAAGGAGGAAGAAGGGGAGGGTGATTTGGGGTCTCCGTCTGGCGGTGATGTCTGCCCTGCGACTGTCCTCTTATTGCATCTGGCAGGACAGGTGGCATCGTAACATCTGCCTGGCACTCAGACATCCCCAAAAGAGCCCTTCCGTCACCTGGCACAATGCCCAGGCTGCAGCCACTCAACGAGAAGCACAGGTCATCTGCTCCCGCCAACCGGACGCGGCAGAGCGGTCCCTGCTTCGGCGGGGATGCGGAGGCAGCTACTATCAGCCTCTGATATAAAATACTCATACGGTACGGCGAACGTATCGAGAGGATCAGTAAAGCCTCAGACACCTCGTTACCAGACAGGCTCAAAATTAAACTACGTATCCAATTTGGTTGATGAGATGCCACAAACGTACACCAGGGCAACATTCTTTAAACAATAAACCCAGGCTTTTGGGCCACATCGTTACACAGGGTAATACTTTTTAACGGCAAATCTCAAAACCTGTTTGGTCTACAGTTTAAGTTCTACAACTCAAACTTGGATTAGCCAACAAGATGTGCTTTTCTTTCAAAAACAAGGACATTTCTAAGTGACCCCATACTTTTGAACAGTAGTGTAAATAAGCGCCAGCCAACTAGCCTCAAATACTTTTTAAAGATCTCAAATATTACATTTCCCAGTCTTTCAGTGATACCTGTTTTCTGTTCAGAGCCGAATAACAGGTCCACCAGGTCATTAGAAGATCTCTTACTGGGTTCACCCGTGGGCGCCTAGAAGGGACAGAAAAGGAAAGGCAAATGACCAACGTTAGCTAACATTGGCAGACCGTTATTAGTGGAACGTTGCTGCTCGGGATTCGTTGTTTCTCAACATTTTCCCCCAAACCAAGCAGCACTTCGATTCTTAGATGGAGTAGGCTAATAAAGGGCCCTGCCGGTGTCTGCACATCATGGAGTAGACAGAATTCCCACCTTGGATGTCTGACTGGAAGCGGTGAGCTGAGGACTGGCCTGGTCTCCGGTGTAGTGGGCCGCTGCTCCCAGATCGATGGTTTTGGGCTGGTTTCCCGTTCGCTTGAGGCGCGTGGTCGTGGTCTCTGTGGCCTGAGTGATGTGGATGTGTTTGGTGGTCACCATCTCCTCGTCTTTGAACTCCCCCGATTGTTTTGCTCGGTTTGCCTTCTTGTCTTCTTCGCTGTCACTACGGGGAAAGGGAGTTAGGAGGTCGACCAACAAGACGATGGAGGTGGAGAAGGTGGACATCTCTACCAAGTTCTCGGTGCAATAGATTCTAATTCCGCAAGAATTATGCTTTCTAGATCTTGTTTTAAGGAATAAACCCTAATCTGCACGTGTATCCACAGATGTAACCATAGTAAATTTGTAATAATGCTGGTTCTGCCACAGACTGCCACCGATCACAACTTCCACAAACTAAATATCTGTCAATCGCACAGATCGAAAAACAAAAAAGCACAAACAATTAAGTGATGCTAAAAGCTATTCCCGTTTAAGGATCCCCGGTTCGCCGGTCACTCACCTGCCTCTCTCAGGAGAGTCCTCTCTGTCTTTCCTCCTGAACTTGTTGATCGTATCATCTATGGTGCTCCCAATTTTGTCGCTCAGCTCCCCTAATTTGTCGCTGAATGGAAATCCCTGCTTATTTTTGTCCCACTCGTCATCCCATTTCGATCGGGGCTCCGTGTCGTACCGTTCACCTGCAGCGTGTTGACAGCCGAGAGGTTAGAGCCCCAGCATCCCCTCCCGCAAGTTTACATTAAAGTCTAGCTCTTCGGTGCTGGCGGAGCAGACAATATATACGGCAGAAGATACAAACACAATGCGGACAACGGCATTCGGTACCCACCTCACAGCGTAGAGGTAAAAGCACAAGGAAGGAATACAAAGGAGAACAGAAGAACGTGAATTTCTTGAATGAACCAATTAGTGTGGCAAGGAACTCTGACATCTACAAGGTACTAGCAGATCTCCAGCTGCCGATGAACTAAAACCACCATCATGCTCTCCAAGCCAAAGATCATGGGGGTTGTAGTTCAACAGCTGGGGAGCTGTGAGAGAAGAGAGAGAAGTAGGAAGCAGCACGATGAAGTACAGATGCAATGACCTGTGTCCATGCTGCACATGCAGCGAGGACTGGTCAGAAGCAGCAGGGCGAGGATAGCAGAAGCTATGGGTCATACTGCAAGGAGACACCTGCGATCAGGAATGGTCAAAAGAGCTTCTGAGACTCAAAGGGACAGCCTGCGGTCCATGCCAGTTGGCCTCCATGGGCCTGTGACAGACACTGAAGGTAGAGAACCCTTCAGCTCCTCGGGTCACCCAATTTTTCCACCTGCCGTAGAAGACGTTATTGGGTCTCTAACTTTGTCTTACTGTCAGACTAGCCCTGCGCATATCAAGTCCCAAAATCCAGCAACTCTCTAGGGTTCAGCCACTTATGGTCCAGTGTCGAGCTTATGCCTTCATGGAAATATAGCGCATTGCAGACTCACTAATCTCAACAAACAACGCAATCAGGCTGCAAGATAAATTAAGCCTCAACATTGCAAGAAAAAGCCCACCAACTCATCTGTTCGCAAGCGCTTCACAAGTGGAACAAGGTCTTCAAAACCCAACTAAACTCCTAAAGAGACAAACTGTGACAGCTTTAGCACGACAGAAGAGCCAACTTTAAACTGGACTCAAGTTACACGAGGTTGTGTTTGCGCTAAAACTCAGCTGAACTCAGACTTTAGCGTATAGCGCGTTTCGTTGCAGTATGTCCACAAGGCTAGGCTATAACCACAGCGAGTCCTGATGCCCCCCTGCCATGTGCAGCACAAACACAGAACTCACTGTATCTGAACCCCCCAGCGCTGTCCGATGAAACCCCAACGTATTTGTCTTTGTTCTTCTTCGCTTTTTTTCTTTCCTCCCGCAAACGGTCATCATCTTGGATGAACTCCACCATCTCTTTCACCTTCTGCCGAATGTTGATCCCCTGGTCTTTTCCGTTCTCATCTGTAGAGAAGAAGAAATTTTATTTGCTCCTCAGGGGCGGTATTAACAAGCTCGAGGAACACGCCCCTTTTCTGAATTATTTATATTAACTTTTCAGTTGCCTAGCAACAACTTTTCATCTCCTCAAACATATATTTGTAGCTTAGAGAGTCTTTTAGCTTAGTTCTTTAGCTATAGCTCAGCCTTGACAGATGCCACAGAGAATCCTGAATGCAATCTGGAGTATACGACATCCTACACTAAATCTTTATGTCACTGCTTTCGTTCTCGCAGCCTTTGCAACGATGGGGATCGGGAAAAGAAGGACAATAAGAAAGCAAACATCCAATGATCGATTACACTGAATCCCCAGAGAAATAAAATTTATAGGCAGAAAAGAAAAATAACACAATTATTGCCCAAACTCCTGGCACTCATCGCATTAAATGTTCTGCATGGGGGGGGGGGGAACGTTACCAACTCCTAAATACAATTATTTTTCTGTCCCTATTAGAGGATGCGGTAAACTGCCCTGAAAGAGGCGATTTCAAGCAAATTAACACATTTTACTAGGCAGACAACACAAGCGCGGCTTTGGCATCCGCTAATTGCCGATAACCTGCTACTTTTTATAAAGAGCGAGATAATACGAGAGGCGGCTGCGGACTCCCTATTTTTTTTTTCTAGTCTTAATGCATTCACAACACGCCCCGGCTTTCCTTTGCACCGTAAATATCACTTGGCGCATGCTAGAGGGAGAGCGAGGCAGAATAAACCCGGCTTCAAACGGCAGCGCGCGCATGGTGGAGGGCCGACCTTTTTTTTTTTTTTTCTGGCGTATAATTAAGGCGCTCCCTTTCCTTTCTGCCGCCACAGGGGAGCAGCCTCCGGCGCATATTTTAATATAAAACCCCGAGCCGCTCGTGTTGTTCTGCTTGTGTTGTTATAAAGGTATCTCCTCTCGGCAAAAAAAAGATCTGCTGCTCGCTAATTAATACTCTAGGGCCCCGTGTCTTGGAATCCGTTCTGCACACAGCCTGCAGCGGCGAGGGCCCAATTAGGCCTCTGCAGCCTGTGAAGACGTTCGGGTGAGTGACAAGTCCGTCAACGGCTTTAATTTGCCCCCCCCCCTTTTAATTCTCTCTCTCTCTAACACTCACCTACAAAGTGGTAATTTTCCAGGGATCGTAAGTCGTAAATGTGCTCCCTGGCGCTGGTGACGATTCGTTCCGATCCATTCCGTATGAGATACGCCAGCAGCAGCAGAGACTGTCGGAACGGAAAGAAAGACGGGTTTAGAAAGGAGCAAAACCGGCACGACGACTCTTACGCTGCCGGTGGCGGGGTACAAGACGAACCGGCCACGCAGGACACCAGCCTGGGTTCATCCAGACGCACACCAGGACTTCCACGTGGAAGGGGAAGAAGTAAGGTGTTTGTACCCAGTGACCGCTCACCAGTCGGGGCTTTGGGGCTGTGCCAACAAGCTGTCGGCAGGACAGGACCGCTTGCCTCGGCAGCAGAGCCTTTTGACTCTGACAATCAGCCGAACTGCGACACCGAACCATAATACAAACTGCGGAGCGACCAGCGTGACAGGCGGCGTCACATAAGATCGTTACACTTACCTTTTAAATAACGTCCACATAGACCATAAACAAAGTCCTGTCTAGAGAATCAAACCCAGGCATTCTATTGCTATCCCGGAGCGATAGGATGTTTAGTTTGTTTTATCTAGCAGGCAATTCATAACTTCATGAAGAAAGTGAAACATCTCCTGATGGCGATGAGTCCACTTTTTCAAACTTGTATCCATTACTCGGGGGGGGGGCAGATACACGCAACATATCGCGCAGCGTAACTAAAAGGCGTGAGTATGAGCTCATGAGTTGATGGAAAGTAATGAAAACACTTCCACTATTCAAAATCAGTTACTGTCAGCGTTCCTCGGCCAGATTAAGTTTACTGAAAGTGAGAATTACTTACAGGAAAGGGGAGAGAGGAAAAAAAAAAGGAGATTTTAGTAATAAAAGCCGTCTGCCGGGAAGAGCCCGGCAGCTACTTCTCAGAAGAGAGGCTGGATGCATAAGTAGCGCATGTAAAAGCATTAAATATTTAGGGGCCCAGAGTCTCCGGGGACAGAAAAGAGAGAACTCTGATCACCCTGCAGGTCCCGGAGCGGCAGCTCACCCTCCGGGGCGCACCATCCGCTGCATGAAAACACCCCGAACCCAGGCAAATGAGTGCGCGGTACAGAGCCCCCCCCCGTGTTTATTCTATACACAGACACACGTGTGTACGTGGGGGAGAAAATGTATGGTAATCGAGAAGCCGGAAGGCAAATACAAGCTGGTAATAAGGAATATATGCAGCAAATATTTACACACAAGGTGACACTCGATCCTATGCCTTAACATGATATTTTCCCGAAACTAATTATTCTAATTCTTTGCTCTCTCCAAACAATCTGCCAAACATTGTTTAGTTTTTAGGAAAATCCCCAAAAGTTTTAACCACGAGCCAGGATGCTGATGATATACCCCGGCGCAGAGGGTTTTAACATGGGATTGCTTTGGAACTTTGGACTTTGTAATGAAAAGGCTTTCACGGGCATTGCCGGTGCCGTATCGGCTGATGTACATTCAATGAAATAGATAGAGATGCCCCATAACCCACTCACCATTGGTGCAGGAGGAGATGTAAAATGACATCATCGGAACGTTCCCATTTTACACGCCACACAATGCGGTACTCAGCGTTGGGCAGGCATGAACATGGCGAGGGGGGTTATTCACTTTGTAGGAGTTTAACCTCGACAGCCTTGCTTTTATTCATGAAGAGCCAACCCAGGGAAGCCTCTTCTCCAATAGATTTGGAGACGCACACTGCCCGCTGGTCACATGGTCGCGCACCGATACTTTATACACTTCTTCATTCTTACCTTGTAAACCCGGCGCCAGTTCTTTTTGTTGTCTTTCAGCATCCTCTGCCACAGCATGTTCATGAGCTCCGGGAACTGCTCGTACATGAATGTCGCCCTGGAAGACACAGTGGTTACTCTGACAAGCTTCCGACGTTCACAATTCAACCACTAGATGGCAGAAGAGGGCTGCGTTCGGAGCGTTGGGAATGAACCAATGAAATTTGAGATTGGCTCCGACCCAGTATGTTCGATACCAGATCACCCAACTTTACCAGGACCGGGACTATGTCATAAAGCAACGGTCCTGTAGCGTAAGAAGCTCACAGTGTCGCCCCCCAAATCAGAGTGAATTGCCACAAAAATAAAATATTGCCATTATGCCATTATAAAGAAATAAGAAATAAAAAGTAAAATTTGGATGCTAAAATATTCAGTTCAAGGTAACGGGGAAGTTGTAAAGCAGATTATAATTTCATTTTATTGTTTCCATTCGAGATTGAATACGACAAAAACCAACACAACCATCAAAAAGTTATTTTTTAGCTTGCAGGGCAACAACCAATCAGGGCTTGCTTTTGTGTCATATGACAATTCAATGTTCCCGTTAAAAAAAACCCCAAAAAACGCAAGTGTCAAATTTTACTAGATTAGGGTTTGGACATTCAAAAGTACTAATAATGATGCTTCACGTGCGGCATTGAATTATAAAAGGAGTTGAGATCAGCAGAAGTGGAACGGCAGCTTTAATGGTCATCTGAGCGCCTGCTGAAGGGTCCGCATTAACAGAACGAAGCAAATATTACAAAATTAATCAATTACTATGAAAGCGCTACTTCTCGGAGAGGAGGGTCAGGTAAAGTGTTTGTCTTTCAGCAACATAAAAATGAAGACGCTATAACACTTTGCTCCGGTGTCAGGCTTTCGACTGTCATTAGACAGAACAACCGTGAACCGCCGCTTCTTTCATGTTTAATTCATTCAATTAGTTCCTTCCCTGCCGCGGTGCGTTCTGCGCTGAACGTTATACATACACCGGCAATTCCGTGCCTGGAGGAGTCTATTAACCGTTAGCGCTCATTAACGGGGAGACGGTGACGCGACGATGAAATATCAGATAGGTACCAGCGTGTAAACCCGGCTCCCCTCGTCTACACGGACCCCGCGAGAAACATGAGCCTCCTTAAAGGAACATCCATATATACTGTAGTAAGTTTGGGGGGAGGGGGGTTGTCTTATAAGCAAGCTAATCCGATTGAGCAGGGCCACACCGAGAAGACCACCCAATGGAGACAATGCCAGAATTCCAAGAAGTCAACGCAGGAATAGTGTCTGCTACATAAACGAGACCCAAAGTCACGCAACCCATTAGAAGGCATCAAGGTGTAAACCCTTTCCATGGAGAACAGCGACATTAGTAAAAGAACGACAATCGGGTCTGGACCTTAAAGTCAGAAGACTTCTCCAAGTCATCACCGAATCACATTGTGTGTGAGGCATTCAGATAAAGCCGTATCGCAAGGACCCCATTAGGGACCATCATTTGGGAAATGATAGTTCAGCTTTGCTTGGTCACTTATTCTTGGTCAAGATGTTTCTTTTAAATGCCAAAAGTATGTGAAAAATGCAGAATAAAATTCAAATATGGAAATTGAGAGTCACCGATTTGCTGATATACAGGAAGAGGAGGAGCAAGCAAGAGTTACCACTTAACATGGCAAGAGGACAACTCCAGTCCTTGAATCCAGTCTTGGGCACAGTCCTCTTAATTACAAACACTAATTAAATTGATTTAATTGGACATGGATATATGGAATTCCTGGCCTGTTTGTAGCCCTCGAGGGTGAGTGTGAGTGTGTGCATGCGTTTATAAATCCTCCCCCATTTGGAACTGCTGAGCTCCAGGCCAAAATCATCCCGAGATACTTTTACTCCTAAAACTAGAAGTAGAGAAGGTTTACTGATGAAACCTCAAACCTCTAGGAATGTTTCCTAAAAGCGCCACGGGGAAAAAAAATCAAATAAAGCGTATAAATTTAATCAAACAGAAATAGAGGAGCCTATAAGGATGTTCTTACATAGAGTTATTAAAAGAAACCCACTTTAATCAAATCAAAATCCTGGATACGCTCCGCTGCGTGATGGAAGGGGAGGAAGAACAGAACTTTCTCCGGCTAGCCTCTCAGCACAGAAAGTTCCAGCTGGAAAAGCATCGTCTCCCTCCTCCCGGGAAATCAGCGATTACTTACTTGGCTATCTCTCCCATGAGCTGCCCGGAAGGTCCCCAGGGGTCATCGTTGGTCGCCTCCCGAACCTTAGACTCTATCTCTGAATAATTCATCACCACGTTGGTGCTGCAAAAGAGAGGGAAGAAAACACAGGTGATTAGCATTGGCCCCCGAGACGCACGTAGGGACTTCGTAATGACACCACCGGGCTCCTTAATGAGGTGTCTTCTACAGAGTGGGGACGGGCCATGCTTACTACACGGCGATACCCTAAGGACACCTTACAATGCATTAAAGTTATCTCGGAGGAGGTATCTCTACTGCCTTAGGATCCGGAATACAAATGAGGTCAGGAGGAACATCACCCTTGGAATAAAACCAGCAACGTGGTCCAAATGAAGCGACGGCGGTCACCCGACGGACTTAACGCGCTTGCTGCATGAAACGCTGGCACAAAGTGGACGAGATCCCAGCAGGTACCGGCGTTACTCTCCTACGACACACTCCGGGGATAGAAGTTTAAAGGGGAACTGCGCTCTTCACAACTTTTAGCATAACTCAGTTTTAGAATCCACCTATAAGCTTGCATTTTCTGAACAAGAGCAGCCAATGAATGACAAGAATCGTCGGACCACAGAGGAAGAGGGCAGCTGCAGTTTATTGGGCAAGTTTTTTTTCCTTTTCCTTTCTGAAGAACTGAATTGTTCTTCTTTAGTACGGCTGTCGGAGACACTGAACTCTCCTTTTAGTGCATAGGTTAGATAGTTTCCTCCTCCTTTTGTCTGCCCACACACATTAAACTGCCCGCCAGTACTGGTACCAGGGGGCCTACTGTGAACCCCATACGCAATGGAAGCGCATTCGCAGCACTGATTGGCTGCTTCAGTGTAAAAACTAGATCATAGAGGGAGGTGGTGAGCTGCAGCTCTGCAGTTGCTCCTAGAGGTACTTTTTTCTTTATTTATTATTATTATTATGGTGGTGATACATGGGTGAATATATAGTCCCTTTAACAATAATCACGCAGATCCTCTGAAAAGGGAGTTAACATGGCGTTTCCCGTGGTATATATTTTTTAGGGATGCACCAATGTATCGGTGGCCGAAATACATCGACCGAAAAAGGGCATCATCGCCAAAATGCCGATCACAGCAATCACACTCCTATCATGCCCAGGCAACCAGTACATGATAGATTCTGGGCATGATAGGAGTGTGATTGCTGTTAAACAATCACACACACACACACATATATAATATTAATGTTATTGAATTTCTTTGTCCAATTTTGATGTGTTACTTTTTTAATAAAAGTCTGTGTTTTGGGGTTTATTTATTTATTCTTTTAAAGGTGTGTGTGGGGGGGTTATTTTCAGTTTCGGCTAAGTGAATCTTAAATTTTTCAGTTTCGGCCCAGAATTTTCATTTCGGTGCATCCCTATTTTTAGTATATGTATGAAGCCAATTATAAACTGTAAACATTATTACACCGTTATAGTTATGCAGTATACACATAAATAGTGTTTCTAACACACAGCTTATCTTATGTAGAAACCATTACATGTGTAAATATACTTTTACATGTCTATCGCCTTGAAGCCAAGCAATAAATAAAGAAGATACACACAGGTCCTGTGTCTTCCTTTCCCATGTTGGGTTTAGGGCCCTTTCTGTGCCATACACAGGGCTCCTATGACCTCAACTCACGGAAGGAATTTCTGTCCAGATGTGTGGAGCTAGCAGAGGAGGCAGCTGAAGCCGGTTAGCATAAAAACCTCCTGTGATCGATATGGACTCCATATTGGAGGATACAGTTGTAAGCTTTGGGGGTAGATGGGGTTAGTTGGGTCGCCCTGCAGGGAAGCTACATTAGGCTTTTGGTGGTGGTGGTGGTGGTGGGGGGGGTTGTGATGACAGATCTCTGGCAGGTCTTCAATTCTTATGGAATTCAGTCTGTAGGACAGGAAATAAATCATAGTGCTTTAGCAGAACGCTGGGACCCCGAACATATGGATTCTGACCCCATTTTAGGAGCACGTTCTACCCCCTCGCTGCTAGACTCGTATAACAGCAGAGGGTCTGCAGTGTCTACGCACTGATCCGGGGCAGAGAGATGCCTTGTGGGAATCCTCCGACTGTTAAGATGATAAATTATTTCCAGTACAATGGGCGTCATTACAACGGTCCTCATCCGTACAGCGCATTAAGTCTCCTACTAATCAGGACATAAACCACCGGCATCATCCCCAGCTTCCTGCCCTGCAATCTAAAACGATGCCTAATAAGAAACAAGTGTAAAGGAGTTACACGACGGCCATAAAATATACATTATATCCACGTACATAATACTGAAATAGCCCAACAAAGGGAATAACCGTTTCTGTATCCAACGCATGCCTTCCATAGGCAGGTTAACGCAACACTAGATTAAAAAGCGATGGACTGGGGATGTCAGGGCGGCCCTGGCACCATGAAAGAAGTTCCCTGTCCCAAAGAGCTTACAGTCTGTGTGTATATGTGATTTTGTAAGTACCCTATAAGCCATATCTAGCGCTTATATGCTCAGTAATTACTTATATTTATATTTTATATATTATAATTTTCTAGATTAAGTGACAACATGTCAATTTTTTAAAGCACAAGCGTTTTTTTGCGGAGCTAGCACCTTTCACGAAGGAAAGCATTTGATATCCATGTCATGGGGCAGATAACCGGCATACTGGTTTATCTATGAAAGCATTACAGAGAAAAAAAAAGGGGGGGTTTTAACTAGAAGGGTCAGACGTTGAATCGAGTCCATTGCCTTTTAAAATGCATCGCTGACTTATTTTGATGAGGTGCCGTACAGCTGAATGACACTAGGGGGCTCTACTGAGCTTAACATGTCTGCACAATGTAATGATATAGTTTATATAGCGCCATCAGATTCCACAGCGCTGTACAAAGGGTAGACAGGACATAATTAGTATATCATAAAAAGACACCATCTCTACTCAAGGAGTTTACAATATAGAACGTTTATAAAGTATATAACAAGCGCAAATGTCGCAAAACCTGCCGTCAACTTACTAAAATACCAACAACTCCTAACGCGGTGCGGTAATTCTTCAAATAATAAATGTATTATTATCCGCAGGCTGTTTGTATATTGCTGGGTGCCAAACAATCACAAAAGCACAATTCAGACCCATTGTATCCTTAACTCCTCCTGATTTAAGGCCTGCAAGTGCCGGGGTGAGGGTGGGGGTGTAGAAAAGGGTTAATTATGTCAGAATGTTTGAATGTACGGACTGTACGAAGTGCTGCATAAATTGCTGCGCTATATAAATAAAATTATATATATATAACCCTTTCTGTGCCTTTGGGGTGAGCAATACACTGCACAACATAGGAAGGGTTAATGCACAAATTACTATTGGCAGTATTTTCCCAGATCTCTTTGTCTCCCCCTGCTGGTAGAATAGAATATAGCGTATTCTTCGTGGCACCATATTATTACTTATTTTATATAGCGCCATCACATTCTATAGCGCTGTACAATGGGAGTGGGAGGGGCAAATGCAACAGTGGGAGGTGCATAAACACAAATGGGTGGGGTTTCAACAACCCCCTCCCCAGTGAACATTTAAAGTCTGCCTTATGAAGCTGGCCCTGTATGCACCCCAAGTTTCTATGACGTATCCCCCTCCTAAACCATTAAAGCAATCGCTTACTTTCCTTACTAAAAAATAATGCATATTAAAGAACTCATTAAGCCGATTAGACCCCCACCCACAGTGCTGGAGCCCCCTGCGCGGAAAAGAGCTAGGGCATGGGGGGGAGGGGCAAATGCATATTTGCATGGGATGCCATGAGAAATGTAACCCCTTAAGGACAATGGGCGGTCCCTAAACCCATTGAAAACAATGCATTTTGAGTCCGTGCACGTATGGGCTTTGTCATTAAGGGGTTAAAGGCACCAGGTAGCTATTGTATACATTTAAGTGCATACGACACCTGGAGCGGCCCTTTAATTTAGGTCTGCGGAGCTTACACACCGAACGGGACATTTGACGCCATTTATAACAGCGGCAAACGGTTTTACGAAGAGCGTCCGAATTCCAGCACATTCCCAAAAATCAGATTAAACGTTTTATTGCTTTAAACGGAACAGTAAAAGGCGGCAGCCGCGTTTACATTCGCCGCACATAAAAACGGCGCTCTGGCCTGCCAAATGTGCCAGTGAAATAATAATTGGGCATCGTTACTGTACACCCCGCCGTGTCGAGCGCCGGCCCATTATAAGCAACGCTAAGCACCGATAACGCCGGTAATACACAAATCCTTCCTGTGAACCAAAACCCAAGCGCTTGGCTTTATTAAAAAAACAAATAAGCGCTCCATTAGCGAGCGACCTGCTATAATAAGCAGAGCAAACATCGGCCTCGAATGCCAGATCTGCTTTGAATGGCAATTCGACATAAAGAAAAATAATAATAGAAGAAAGAGAAAAAGAGCGGCCCGGCTTTCTTCCTTTTACGCGGTGACCTGCATTGTTCTCAGATTAAACAGGACCGCAATTATATATTATTATATAGAGCCCCAATCTACTAGACAAGCACCCCGACTCCTTATCATGTTGCCTGTGGGGGGAAATAGAATACCTCAGTCTTAATCACTCCAGCTAATGAAAGTCTATGGAGGAACGGACTTCATTAGGCATTGCCATAAAGCATCAGCTCAGTGTGGTGTCTGAATCGGTTAATTTATTGATCTGTGGTATGATGTGATGTCACCGGAGGTTTGCCAGGGCTCACGTGAAGGCTGGCCGTGCATCATGGGAGTTGTAGTTGGACAGCTTGGTAGCCTGCAGGCTGTGATTTGTTTTTAGGTCAGATCTGGGGGGTTAGAGGAAGACTAACAGGAGAAACCAGCACGATCGAGAAGCGTTTTTTCTATACGTCGGCAGGCGTGACGTGGAAAACCGGTTTGTCGGCTGCGCCGTGACCCATATCAAGTTTCGGATGTTCCTGCCCGCTTTTCTTTTCAGCAACTTTCACGTGAGTCGGCAAAAAAATGGCAGATCATTATCAACTAAACCGGATAAGAAAAATATACTGAGCAAGAAAAAAAAACACGCCTTTTAAGCATTTTTTGTGTGTTTATTGTATCTAAGTGGGATATTATTATTATTATTATTATTATTATTTTTCTATAAGCAGTACACATTGAAGTTAATGCTGCACAGAAAAAACACATTTCTAGCTTGGCTCAGAACAGGTTAATATCGCGATACCGATTCTTCTAAGGTCCTAGTGATGCATCATATCGCCCCAAATAGAATTGGCCCGTTATTTTCTCTTAACCCCTTCATGTACAAAGATGTACGGGCTCACAACGCGTTGTTTTTAATGGGTTTAAGGACAACCCATTGTCCTTAAGGGGTTAAATCTGGATACACTTGGAAATAAAAATGTGGCTGACGGAAAACTTGGATCTGATTGGCTGCTGAAGAGCTTTAAGATGAATTAACATTCTCAGAAAGGAAGAGTCACTGATCTTCCATTACAGAAAATAACCAGTTCATGTAACACAAACACAGACTCTGTCGGCAGATCAGACCCGTTCGGCCCGTCGAGTCGCCCGTTCTTCCTTATTGTAAAGACTCGGACCTTATGCCATATGCCGATCCCTTCCTGAATTAGCCTCTACCACTTCTGCTGGAAGTACCAGCCAAAAGCCTGAGGGTTTGTTGGTCACACTCAACAATCCTCTGTCGGTTCTAATAATATTCTGCACGCTTGCAGACGTCCTCGATACTTCTCCGGCTAGATTCTTCATCGTCAAGGCTGGACAAACCCTTAGGGGCCGGGACGTTGTGTTTTGTATCATTTTCTTGGATATCTAAAGCTGGACTGTCAGCTTTTTGGCCCTTGCGAGACCTGTTGATCGAAGACACAAACTGTGGCTCTGGGACAAGATCCGTCAACATCAGGTCATGGCGACCCAACCATCTGATGTGCTTTCTGCTGGCTCCTGCAACCTACGATGACGCGTTCCTCGACACAATGCCCCCCCCAGGAATTCTTCACATATTGTAAACCTGTCGGTCCTTAAAAACGTTTGCCACAATTTAGCGTCACTTAGAAAGACTAATAACCCCCTAACAATAAACTACGGGTGCTTTTGTGGCCGATCCCCTTTGGGGTAAATAAAATTGCGTTCATCGCGCTTGATGATGACAGTTCATGGTAATATCACTCATTCGCCGTTACATAAATCAGTACGGCCCTTCATCCGTGGCATTTATGGCTCGCGCTCGTCGTGGTATCGGGAGATCTGGCTAAACATTCACACGGAGGAGAACCTGGCCGTGAACTCGTTTAACTCCGACGACTCCGATAAGAAGAAACGCACGTGACGTGGGAGCCCACAGAGGGTGCGCCCGACCTGCGGAGGATAAAGTTCACGCCAACGAGGATAACGCAAGACGCTTACAGGAAATCTGAAGCTGTTTCATCACTGATCTGGTTTCTGCCTCAGACAATGGAGGAGAAAACAAAGAGAGAAAATGTTTTTTTGAATGACGCCCGCATTAAAGGCGTCGCTTACACTATGGCATGGATAACCAACATGTAGCTCAGAGGTGGTTACTACAACTCTCATGATCCTGGATAGGAATGCAGTCCCACAATCCATTCACTAAGTGGAGAGTTGTCAGGAGAGCTTGCAAGAAAGCTGGCCCCGTATAATGCATAATCCAATAGGCTCTGGAGAAGGCTCACAGATTTAACTATACAGCTTACAGGGCCAGCCAAGCTCTTCCTGCCGCAGGAGCTCACTTGGGTTGGACCTTCAGAACGCAAAGTGAAGCGAGAGAGTTGGAACCACAACTCTCCTGCAAGCTCTCCCTTTAACGAATAGACCCATTTGCCCTTCAAAGGGCAGTTTGTGACCGTCACGGGGGAAGAACGTTAATTTTATTATTAAACAAAATTAATCGTAAATTAAAACATACCCCGTGTACCGTTACCTTGTTATGTACTCTGCCTAAACTTTTTTACTAAAAAAAATAAATAAAAAATATTTAATAGGTTAAAATAAGATCAAGAAAACGGATGAACCATGCAAATCACCATAAATGATGGTAAAAGATACCACTTCATCTTTGCTCGTTCCTCTAGAAGGGACGGAGGGCGTGAAAACCTTTCCTGTTAAAAGTATTAACCTCCGTGAGACAGCTCGAGAAAGCAAAGAAGGCACTCGGAACAGACCGCGCTCTTTATAGATTTGGGGTAAGATTTCGGTATACACCCCAGACCCCTTTGTTCTATTCACTACCCATTCTCTTCTGGGGAAGAAAGCCTATTCTAACAGAATGGGCCGGAAGCCCAAATATAAGCCGAATGGAGACTAATGAGCCCCGTCCAATGCTTACTTCCCACCCCACCAAACAGGAACGCACAAAAGACCCAGTCACGGCGGATACATAGATTTCATGTTCTGAATACCAGTTTGGGTAAAAAGCTTGTATTTGGTCAACGTGGATTCACACGTCGGTACTGAAAAGTATACAGAACAGGCGATTCCGTGTTTACTTCATTCTCCGCGTACCGGGGGACGTCGTCTCTTTTACGAATGTAGCAGTAAGCACCGGAATATCCAGCGGAGGGGGGCGGCATCTCGGACTAAGCGTAAAACGTTGACACACTTCTTTGTACGCTCTTACACAAGCACTCGTTATGTGGCCTCTGCCAACACCAAGGAGTAACGGTGCTGGATGATGTCTATGGTCAGGCTGCATTTAAAGGGAATCTGTCCCGTACCTTCATTCTCCAAGGTATTCAGATTTCTATTCTCCATCTCTGACATCGCGTCTGACCCCAACATAGACAGAGTGAGGCAGACTCTCTGGACTTACCCTGCATTGCTTAAAGGGTCACTCCAGCCATCAATGAACTTTAATAAATGTTTTTCTGAATCCATAAATCCAGCATAGATGTGAAGAACAAAAAAAAAGGGAACAAGGTGCCCTCCGAGTGGTTTAGGGCCACAGGGAAATCAGGTCACCAATCTTCTTCCTTGACCAAAGTCAAAGGATCACAGGATCTTCTAGGGTCTCATCTAAAGAGGAGAACCACTGAAGCCTTGAAGGTGGGATGGTGGCCAAAAGACGTAACCCCAGTGAACCAAAAGCCGAGTCCTCAGGGAACCAACTTTGCTTAACTTTAATGCATATGATAGCTGAGAGGTCCCTTATGGGGCTGGGGGGGGGGGCAGAGACTCCGCAGAACCACCAACGGCATTCGTCCCTTTTGCCCGACTTCGTATTACTTAAAAGGGCCACTTCTGCTCTACGATGTACTTTAATGCATGTAATGACCTCAGGATCACCTCCTTATGCATTTGCTCTCTTCCCCTGCCCCCCGCACCTTGGCTCGATGGAGCGTTTGGGTTCCCCTTTGAAAGCTCTTCCTAAGTACATAACATCTTGTCGAGATATTTTTGTAAGGCACACATTTATTGACACTTCCTCTGCAGTCATTTGAGATAAACGCCAGCGCTTTGGCCGTTAATCTGCTTTGACTCTGAAAGCCTGGATGTCTGGAAGCCGTTGCCTCTCACCAATAGACCTTCGCCTGATTTTCCTACTGCTACGAGGCATTGTATATCACCTTGTGAACAATAGGCATGAATACATTGGGAAAGAAGAGCCCCTTGTCCCATGGAGCTTACAATCTAAGTAGTAGCAGAGAACCGGCAGACATACAGATACAGGGTAGAAGATTCAACTGCTTTCTAATTCGCATCTAGAAGAAAATGAATGACGTATCAATCGTTTTTGTGGAAGTCCTTCCCTTATTTGTGAATCCAGCTTCTTCAGGTGAAACTGATCCTTCTGTGGCTAGTGGGCTCACATTCCGGGCTATTGTGGACTTGGCAGCCAATAGGAACTCTTGCTTTTGGAAAACGGGGAAGAATAATTATGCAGAGCCTAAGATGATGACTGCCCACGTTGTATACACGTAAGGTGGGCTTAATGCCAATCCATAGATGCAGTGAGACGTTCCCTACGGCCGTTAATTGCAGAGGTAAGATCGTCACCGTTCTGTTGACGAACTCTTAAGAAAACGACCCTATTAACATTCTTGCACCCGCAGCATAAAGCCGATTACAGAAAACTTTTCCTAATTCTCTTATTATCCCCGAACCCAACAAAGTTAATGCTCCGCTGTGTTTATTGCAAACCTTACATGCATTTGGCAACCCGAAATCCTCGGCAAATATCACGCCTGCCGGTACATTCTATCACAATGGCTTTTAATTCAGTTTCGTAGCCTGTATACTATTTGTTTTGCTGTTGCTCGGCAACCAGTCGCTCTTGCAGCGTATGAATGTAAAAACTTTTTTAAAAAAAAAAAAAGCTTAAAGTTTGGCTCGCTCGTTACCTTTAACCTTTACACCTCCGTCATGTGAATTAAAGATTAAGGAATAGGCAACTACTTCCAAGAACAAAAAAAAAGCGAACACCTGACCTCTTCTTCCCGATTGGCTACATGTTAGAATCCCATCTTATAAAATTGATTAGTTCTGGGCACAGATGACAGTTCCTTGAAGGAAAACAGTCTCTTGCAAATTTTGTCCATTAAGAAAACGTGAAATGGATCAGAAATCCAGCGCAGACGGGGTTAATGTTGTAAATGACTATTGTAGCTGGAAACGCCTGATTTTTTATGGGATCTCTTCATAGGCGTACAGAGGCCCTTTATCACTCTTGAGCGTGAGAAGGATGGTGTTATAAGACAGCAGGAAGTGAAGAGAGCAACAGACAAATATTTCCCCCTATCCTGCTGGAAAACAGAGGTGTACATTTTAAGTTCCTCCCCATCTTTTTGCAAGAAGACAATAGAGACATTCTGAGCTCCTACAAAAGAGCGACCTCAGGGGAGGAAAGAGGGACAGAGGGGGCTTCTTCCTGAACAGGGCCAGTTGCCAAAAGAACAATTCTTCATTTGACATCAGATGATAACAGCGAAACAGCCCATGGTGTAAAGATCTCACCCATCAGCGAAATATTCCAAACGCTGATATAATAAAGGGACTAAGTGCTGACAGAACGGACCACGTGGATACAACAGAAAGCGAATTCTACAAAATAAAACCGATTAAAGTGCTCTTGGCCGAGGGCAAATAAGCCCTTCCAGTAATTCCAGCCAGGTTTTATTGGGGAAGGCGCATTAGCCGTTATCATGCCGGCACGTCAGATGTCTCCGCGTGGTTGGCTCGTAAACAAGGAGGGAATTAGATAAAGTAAAATATGTGTCCACGTATGTTGAACATGAACATTTTCCCGAGGTGGGAACATTCATTCTAATCTCTGCATGTAAACAAAGCCATGGACTCCCTGTCCTGTAAAGTAAATCTGATGCAACGGCGTATAAAACAACGTATAGAAACCTCAAGATAGATATGTATCGTTTCATTGCTGCATCGTGAACTTAATCCTATGGAATATTCCACCTGTCAATGGAACCGAGAACGGTGGCTTTAAGGTTAGAAAACATAGGTTTGATCTGAACGTTAGACTTATTCTGTCTCGGTAATCCCATCCCACGCAGCGCGACTTAACGCCACCCAACAGCAAAAGCCTCTGTGGATCCTCCAAATCCTCTTGTAAGGTTAACCTCAAGTCAATGTTGCCATGCGGCCAAGATACCATATGGACTTTAATGCATACGGTAGCCCGATAAGTTGTAAGCTCACAAAAGCCTTCCGTGTCTGTATGTTTTAACACGTGTAAACATTGTGTCGCCTTCAAATTTACTCACTCCAACTACTTGGCATGGAGGAGGTCCATTCAACCCAACACATCTCCTGCTTGCCTGTGTGCCCATGCTCTTTACTTGTCTCCAGCCGTGGCTCGCACAAGAGTTCCGGTGGTCTGAGACCCCCGCACACGTGAGCAAGAGGGGATCCCGTTGGTTTCAACTAGAGCTGAAACAACG
The DNA here is from genome assembly GCF_027358695.1 of Spea bombifrons. NCBI lineage: Eukaryota > Metazoa > Chordata > Amphibia > Anura > Pelobatidae > Spea > Spea bombifrons. Next base: position 5,626,539 of record NC_071090.1, read on the forward strand.
AATCGATAAAATCGATAATAATCGATAACGGAAATCATCGATAACGATTTCCGTTATCGATTAATCGAGTGATCAATTCGTTGTTGGAGCACTCGGCTCCTTTTACTTACCTCCGCGAGCGTTCCCCGCTTCTGCTACACGCTCTGCAGTCTCCGCCTTCTTTTAGCTACGTGACGGATGTGACGCGTTCCGGAGGTAAGTATTCTTCATGTCTATGTGCACGGATCGCACAGAGCCACTCGCACAGAGCGAATCGCTCTGTGCGAATGGAGCCACTCGCACAGAGCGGTTCGCTCTGTGCGAGTGGCTCCATTCGCACAGAGCGGTTCGCTCTGTGCGAGTGGCTCCATTCGCACAGAGCGGTTCGCTCTGTGCGAGTGGCTCCATTCGCACAGAGCGGTTCGCTCTGTGCGAGTGGCTCCATTCGCACAGAGCGGTTCGTGAGTGTGGGTGCAGGGCAGAGTGGGGGTGGGGGTGCAGGGCAGAGTGGGGGTGGGGGTGCAGGGCAGAGTGGGGGTGGGGGGTGCAGGGCAGGAGACTGGGTGCAGGGCAGAGTGGGGGTGGGGATGCAGGGTGTGAGTGTGGGTGCAGAGCAGAGTGGGAGACTGGGTGCAGGGCAGAGTGGGGGTGGGGATGCAGGGCAGGGTGTGAGTGTGGGTGCAGGGCAGAGTGGGTGCAGGGCAGAGTGTGAGTGTGGGGGCAGGGCAGAATGTGGGGGCAGGGCTGGGTGCAGGGCAGAGTTAGAGACTGGGTGCAGGGGCACAGTGCAAAGTGCTGGGTGCAAAGTGCCAGTGCTGGGTGCAAAGTGCCAGGGCTGGGTGCAAAGTGCTGGGTGCAAAGTGCCAGGGCTGGGTGCAAAGTGCAAAGTGCTGGTGCAAAGTGCTGAATGCTGGGTGCAAAGTGCTGGATGCAAAGTGCCAGGGCTGGGGCAAAGTGCTGGGTGCAAAGTGCTGGGTGCAAAGTGCCAGGGCTGGGTGCAAAGTGCTGGGTGCAAAGTGCTGGGTGCAAAGTGCTGGGTGCAAAGTGCTGGGTGCAAAGTGCTGGGTGCAAAGTGCAAAGTGCTGGGGCAAAGTTTCTTGAACAGTAATAGTCCACCTCTTTTCAGAATGTTTGGGGTTATTTTGTTTCATAAATATTGTGTTTGGGTTCTTGTACTTTGAAAATATTGTTTTTTATTACATCATAACAAAATAAGAATGTTAATGTAAATTTTAAGTTGTTTTTTAACATCCAGTTCATTAAATTCTTTTAAATAAACGAAAAATTTGCATATTGTTTTTTTTTATCCGATTAATCGATTAATCGAAAAAATAATCGGCCGATTAATCGATTATTAAAATAATCGTTAGTTGCAGCCCTAGTTTCAACGGACGAGCAAAAAAACACACAGCACATGGTGTGCCTACAAAGTACTTTAGTATACATTCTTTGGTGGTGGGGCTGCATAGGGTCACTGGAGGCCCTCATCAACTCAACCTGAAGAAGGGACACCAACGTCACCAAGTGAGCTCTAAATACCATCCTCTCACCCATTACATGTATTATGTTTCACTTCGCTTTCAAGCAGTCCTGTTGCCTTTATATCCTCCTTAGACAGTAAGCTTTGAGACATAATACCCGGGATTTTAGGAAAATTACAGTGAATCAGAATATTTTCAGGCCAAAGGCAATTCACACACCTGAGAAAGCCGTACGAGAATACAACACATAAAAGCAAGGATTACGCCAAGCAACCCTACCCAGTAAACACACAGTATTTTACAGCAAGGTATTCAATAAAACCATAAAAGCGCCAATATACAACTAAAAAAATAAAATAAAAGCGTAACCCAACAATTAAGACACAAAAGCAACAGACGCACATTCTGAAGAAAAAAATAAACATACATATTTACAGTAATAAAGAAGAGTTTTTCAGTCTAGATGCCTTACAACAATAGTCTGTTTACACGCGTAAACAGACACGGATTATTCTAAGCGCCGAGTAAATTGTTAACACTATATAAAAGATAATAATATTGATTATTAATAATCAATATTATTAATAATAACAATAAATAATTTGGCACCTAGATTGCTTGGAAGGCGAGAGCTAAAAAGTTCCTTTGGCCAACAACTAAAAGTCAGAAGACAGCGCTGTAAACAAACGCAACGTTAACTTTTTGTCAGGCTTGACACCTTTTCAGCTGAGAATACTTCATTTCTACACATCAGTTACAAATATGGTTTTTTTCCCCATATTTTCGTAAGCAGTTCATAACACGAGGAAGCCGGCAATCACCGGCCCGTCAATGCAAGCAGATTCTGCTGCCTTTATATAGTTTACGCAAGCAACTCAAATATTACATTAAAATGGAAAAAAAAATAAAAAGTACATTTTTACTTTAAGGTTCACAAGCAGAGGAAAGAGAAGGCAAATCTATTTTGTTACGAAACATGGGATTTAAAAATTAAAGAACCTGTCACGTTGCTATTTTATTTATCATATATATATATATATATATATATATATATACACACATTTTTTTTTTTTTTTTACACAATATCGAGAAATTACACAAATAAAAGAATTACAACTTAATTTAGCACGGAAAGTCTGGATTTAAATAGGCACTAATACATTTTATAATTTAATGTTTTTTTTTTAATTATTTATAATTTCAGGGCCTAATGGGTTAAAGTAACCAGATATAGTGAGCTGGGCACATGGCAGGTAATGTATACTAAATGGTTTAACCCATTAATGGAAGCACCCATCAGCTTGGTTGGAAGTTAATGCCATGTTTATTGTGGCCTCGCAACAAGACAAAGGACCCAAAAAAACGACAAAATAGAAAGGAATGGGAGCTTTAAATAAATAATAATAAAACCGCTGGGAGTTGAAGGCAAGTAACACACCAAGCTGAGGATGATGGGAGTTGTGTTCAAAGAGTTGGTTGGTCACAGTAACCCTGCCATGAAGCAGGAAGTAAATCACTGTTGGTCCTGAGGTGTAAGGTAGGTCTCTTAGCTAAGAGTGTCACCTGACAGGCCCAGCTGAGTGCCGGCACCCGTCATCACGGGCCCCTCGGAGCCCCTTCCCCCCCCCTCCATTAGACTCACGCTTTATCCACCAGCTCCCGGACTTTCCACATGTTGAGCATTTTCGCTCCCGATCCGTCACTGCAGCCCCGGGGACTCGCACACTCTCTCTTCTCTCTCACCGGAGACCTGCCGATGTCACACTGCGCAACCTCTGTACCCCGATCCAACGTCACTGCCGACTATGTCATTCCTACGCATGCGCTGTGCGCCGCATCCTCCCGCTGAGCAGCCGCACTGCGCGTGCGCCGACTGAATGCCAACCAAGCGACGCATGCGCCACCACACAGACCACGGCTTCCAGCCACTTGGCGCATGCATTGAGAGCTGCGATCGACACTCCACGCAGGCACTAGCGCTCCGCCTTTTGAATGACGTAACACGCAGGTAACTAGAGAGTCGCGTCATGGTAACTGGGTGCGTCACTGATTATAGTCCCACTCCCACTTCCGGTATTAGCACATAGGTGCTGAGGAATGTTCCTCCTGTCTATTTTTGCCCTTGACTGGAGGGTAATTAACTGCTTTACAGACACGGAAGCAAATAAATATATAAGTAATGTAATGCTACACCTTAAGATTTGTATGAACATTTTTTGTTTAATGCTTAATGTTGTCACGTGGTTTGGGATTAGTATGTTAAACCCATGATAAATGCCATTAAATGGACCCAGGGAGGCCACAAGGAGCAGCGTTGCAATCTTCTAATGATTCTTCCTATAAAATAACAATAAAAGTAATTATCAGGAAAACATATAAGGGACAATAATATTATTGATTTATATAGCACCATCATATTCCGCAGCGATGTACAGCGGGCAAGCAGCATGTAACAATTTGGATTTACAGAAACAAAAGGTGACGATGGAAAAGAATTACTCAATAAACTATGGCCGTCATTTTATAAAGAAAAACAGGAAAATAACACCAGAACAATTGTGATTGTAGCAGAAAAATAGCAAAAATATACATCTGAAAAATTTACCCCCCCCATCCAAGCATTCTTGCCACTGATTGGCTGCTTGAAGTAGCTTAGTGGCAGGAAAGCGCTTCCATTGAAATCAATAGAAGCACTTTCCATGCATGTACATAGGGGGCTGAGCCGGTGCTGGAGGTGAGTATGTCACGTGTATGGAGATATGTTCGGCCCCGAAAGCATCTCGTGCATGAAAGATAACTGGGGTAGGGACCTCTTGGCTGTTACATGCATTAAAGTACATGTGATGGCCGGAGTGACCCTTTCAAAAAAGCTCAGATTGTATTATCTGCACATCAGACGTGATCGTAGCGAACCATGGCATACGTTTATGCATATTAGGGCACAAGCAAGTGCTCTTATTACCCAATCACATGCTTGCGGCATCTTTATAAACTGCCTAATCCAGCCCTTTTATATTCAAAAGATGCTCCATATGCAAATTCAGTAATCACCAGTTTTTCTTCCCCGACAGGTAATTTGCAAACATTGGTGAATTACCACACTTCCAAAAACGAATACGCAATGTAGACAACATCTTCCATTTTAATTCAGTTTTAACCCCGATACCAGATTAACATAAATGGCGGATCACAGCCAGTCAAGAACAATGGCCCATTAATTGGGAGCCGGTCTCTACCCAAGGAAACATGAAACCTATATACTGTCCCTCGCCAGGGTGCCGGGTGGAGTACAGCGGTAAGGAAAATGTACAATGTGCGTCAGAAACGTGTTATTATTATGTTGAAAACACACTCTGCTCTTCACTTTGTCTTCATCCAGAGGGAACGTCATAACAGGACACCTTTAAGGAGCAGGAGGGGCTTCAGAGGCACGGTGGGTCCAAAACCATCCATCTACCTTCCCTGTGCAGCCATCTCGTGATGTATTAAAGCAGAATGTTAACATATGATGTCATATCACAGAGCTCTGCTTCCAGGAGGTCATGCCGGAGCTGCGATTGGGTTTTCAGGCAGTAAATATTTTATGGAGACATTTCCGCGCTCATCAATCTGTACAGAAAACATTGTGGTTTTGCCACTCCTGTTTTCTCACCTTCTACTTATTAGAATGTAAATTGAATAACATTAAAACTTTCTTTTTTTCGTATCGTACAAGTGCCGCCTCGTTTATTTCGTAACCTTTCTAGTGAGGTTATTATCTGCCTCTCTTAATATTCCATTGTTCAAACATTTGTTCTGGGTATGATGGAATATATAGGATCAGCACGAGGTGGTTGTGTATTGCCACATGCAAAATTAAAGGGGCACTTAACCCTTGTGACATTTAAAGGACTCACAGGGCACCCGTTTCCATGGGAGACGAAAGAGGACAAAGAATTTCTACAGAGTCATCCATCATCGGAGAGAGAGCCCCCCAAACGCTGCAGCCAAAGGGTCATTAATCTTCACAAGTTAAGAGATCACCATAGAAAAAAATCCTTTAAAACCTAATTTTACCAGTTTCCACATTAACTTACTACATTAAGAAGTTACCGGCCCCCTCTTACAGCTGCTTCCTTGACTTGGAAGAGGACAAAATAAATGATTGCCCACCGATATCCATATTGTTAAAGGCATTCTTTGATTGCTGATTATGCTTTTCTCTCATTTAACTCCTCCCCAGCTGCCTCTGCTGAAAGCAGGGAGCATACCTCAGTATGCTTCTGGCACATGCTCAGTAGAACGCACATTCTAGCCAATTAAAATCAACGTGAGAAGCATCATTGAATCAAAACTGATGTTTTGTTGACATGGACGTGATTGGCTGCTGCTTCAATGACTTAAATAGGATTACCTCTGATCATACGCAAGATGCATACGTACTAATGTTGTTTCAGTCGACGCAGCCAGGGGAGGACAAAAGTCTCAAAGACTCCAACAACTAAACAGCATGTTCCAATTTGTATATCGCAAAAATAACTTTTTTGGAGACTAGACTTTTTCTTTACAGTTGTCATTTAACTATTTAACTATATATATATACATAAAATCTATTTTATATCATCCAATCTGGGATCATCATGGGTTGCTGTGCACTATGCGCCATCTACTGGTAGAATGATGAAAGCGCATTCAAGTCTAAGCATTAGAAACATACAGGAGCAATTACATCCACCCAAAGTCATCTCATTTACACAAATCATGTAAGACACATCATATAATTAAAGTGAATTTATAGGGGTTAATTATCATGTGCAAAATTTCTTTTGAAGTCTGTAGTAAATGTGTATTCCTTGCTGTGATCACTTGCATTGTTGTATCATTAGATATCATTACTAGGCATAGTAAGATGGGTTTTTGCCCTGTGCCGACCCATAGATAGTGCCGAATCATCAGAAGGTGGTAGGTTTCGTGAATGATACATATATATCCAGATATACATGATACAATTATACATACACATTGCCTACAATAAACACATGAACACCAATGTGGAGGGTTAGCAAGTGCAACGGTACCCTGCTTCACCCTGATTTTAACCATTTGGCCCCTTGGGAGGTTTTTTTTTCTCATTTCTTTTTTTTTCATGCCACACTAGAGTATGCATCAATATTTAACTAGCATTCCCACTATGACTGGATCCTTTCTGTGCTTCCGTGGAAGCGTAAACTGAGCCTGCTGGGGTTATCTGTGTGGTTCTTGCATTTAGTATTTTTTCACATTGGGGGGTTGTTTGCCTTACCCTGCCCCCCCCCAGCTGAAAGCTGCATGCTGGAGCTTGCCAAAGTGGTGGCAAAGATGGCGGAGCTGGCTATATATATAATTGTGTAATAAATTGGGATTTTTTTATTTTTTTAAAATACCCAACTAGCCTCGGTGTTTCCAGAATTCAGACCCGAAAACTATGGAAACGCCTAGAAAGTTAAACGGCAAGTAGGTCAGAGTCCCTATTTTCTCTTCCATTCCTTTTCTCGGGGTCAGCCGCTGAAGCAGGGGAACGTGACCCAGATTTTGACAATGCTTCCCACACCCGGTACTTATAATGGGAGTCAGAACACCTGAATTCATCTGACAGCAGGAGATCCACTCTTGTCTAAAAGCTTCTATATTGTGGGTTTGTCATGTAAAGGAAGGTATTGTCATAGACCTCTTCCGATCAGATGGGCCGGGGAAAATCTAATAGACGGCTTTTTCATCTAAACATGTCTAGTGCTGACACGAGGCTACCCTTAGCGAGGACGACGATCAGACAGCAGAGTTGAAAGAACGGCACATTTCTGATCAAATTCATTGTGACAAGGCGCAGCACTTAAGTTGTCAAATATGCTTCCTACTCCCTTGGGACAAAAAGGTCAATTTAAAGGACAGCAAGGGGTACCAAGGTGCTGAGCTGGATGCATGCGATAAAAGCCATCTCCCAGAATCCTTCGGTTTTCAGTTTCTTACAGACATGATTACAGAGGAACGCATTTGTCAGAGCGGGAAAAGTTATCCGTCAAAGCCAAAGTTGGATGTGAAGATGTTCCTCCTAGTCCTACTTAACTTTTGGGACATAATGGAGAGGATTTCATATAAGCAGCTGAAGTAACTGGAAAAAAAAAGTACAATTAAGTAATTTTATAGGGAGAAGGCTAACCTGAAGCCAAGACAATGCCAAGAACCAAGTTAGGGGTTGAGGTTTTTACAGCAGGTAGAAGAAGATGTAGAAGAAGAATTAAATGGGTCATGCGCCATCACCATACCTGGTGGAGAACCTGGGGAAGAGTTGAGCTGGGTATGGTAATGGTGGATGGGTTAAAAAGGGTGGATGGAGAGTAGACGGGTAGTGGCCGTAATCTGCCCAGGAGTGGGCATGACCAAATGCCGGCCCCCTGTCTAAACATTGAAGACCCCATCATGCCGGTCCAGGGTGCTTCTGGAGATTCAAGGTCAAACCTGGAAGCTTCCCAGTTGGGTTTCATACACAATCCCTAAACTTAATGCTACCCCTTTCCTGCGATGTGCTCTGTACCCTCAATGCCCCCATACATAGCCTTGGATGTCTTCTTCCTTAATCTGAGCCTTCCGAGGCCTCCTCCCTCCTACTGAGGTTCATGGTGCTTCGTTTCTATCTCAAAGGGCTTCCTGTGACGCTTCCCACCTTCACAATAATAAAATATATCATTTAAAGGCTGAGTTGCATTAATCCTTCCTGTGATTTGAGGTTCATGTGATGCAATATTCATATTTATGACTTCATTCATATGCAAATTACATAATATGTTGGTAACTTTGTCCTACAGATTCTAGCCAAATCTGTTAATGTTCTTTAAAAAAAAATACCATATTTCTGACATATCTGCATTTTCATTTTTGTTTTTGCATCAGTTATGTTTCATCATTTTAATATTATCTGTTTTATATGCCTGTATGTTATATATATGTTATATATTATAACATACAGGCATAGATATTAATCTTGCCGTTGTTGGTCCATCATTTTCATACTAGGCACATATTATTAAAAATATAATTATGTTTGGATTAAATTTGAGTATTATATTTGTATAATATATAACACAAAATATAGATTTATAATTATAGTTACAGATGGTTTTGATTGGCAGGTTGTAAAAAGCCAATGGCAGTGGAATGTTGGCTATGCTCGTCTACCATTGGTTACACAAAGTTCTCATTTAGAAAGGTGACGCGCTGATGTAGACTCCGCTGTGGATCATAGGATCAGAATTGTAACTTCTTTCATTATTATTTTCATGCCGTTCTGTGCTGGAGACGAACAAGGAGTGGAAGAATTTCCAGAAACGCAAGCCATCGAGACATATGAATATAATTTGGATTTTAGTGCCACGGGCAGGTCCTGTGACCTAATCGTAAGCGGTCGTTAAAAAATGAGGAACAGAACGAGGGAGAAGGAGAGGGAATATGAAACGAGATACGGCTACTTATATTACCACATTTCTGAATGTTAAAATAATAATATCCAGATGTTAAAAGCGGTCACTGTATGTCTTGGGTTGTTTCCTGAGATCATCAGACTTTGTTGGATTTCTTGGGACAAATTTTATTATGAAGAGTATATGAGCCATCAAACTTTATCTTTGTAAATTGTTAGTATTTTTTGTATATCATTTTTTTGTTACAATTTCTACACAATTACCAAAGGACTGTCGGGAAAGTGTCCCCTGGCCACCATCTTTAGACCTACTGACCTGAAGAGGACTACTTTCCTAGGTCTTCACCTAGAGTCCAGTATATGACACCATAGCCTGACGCCCTACATTACGTCCCATAGAAGCAAAACCGCGGGGGTCTGCACTGACCACCATGATAAAACAGGGCCGGTCTTAATGGAGATCTTTGATCTTCACAACTGGTCCATTGAGCCCTGTGGCACACTAGTGAGGACAATCCTCCAACAGGGCTATCTGCCTCTACTGAAGGGACCCAAGGGCTTCTGTCTCTCTGCCTAGTCAGCCCAGGTCAGAATACGCTACTGATTAGAAGACCCAGTTCGGTAGGCCCAATACCATATGTTTTCAGGACCCGCTCGCAAACTTCCAGTACAATTTATGTAATATTGATACTGAGCAGAACATGAGGATTAAAGAGACAATCATGGTCACTCTCCCTTAAAATTTTCATAGCGAGGAACAAACAATACGATATTTTGTATATATATTTTTTATACATTTTTTATACATGCCAATATCTCATTGGCCTTCGCAGCCGCTGACTGGCATTGGGCACTGTTGCTAAGTCTGTTGTCACTTTGCCTAAATCCGCCTGCAGAAGAACATCAAGGAACATCAAGGTTAAACTGTATTACCCTAGCTAATTTTGTGTCATCACCAAACGCTCAACGCAACGTGGGAGATCATTATTAAACAAATTAGAATTGTACAATAACACATTTACAGTCGCTCGGGTTATCCTGAGCAGTTTTATAGTTACCGGAGATCGTGCTTACATTCCTTCACAGACAGGGGTCGCTATAATACATTGTATAGAGTCTGGCCTATTCCTCCTGCAAAGGTCCTTCACACAGATCCTTCTGCCTGATATGGGACCATTGCACTACATTTTAATGAATATCTTCAATATTTTTTCTTTTTTTTTTTTTAGAAGAAATTTTTATATTGCATAGTTTACCCCTCCAGCACCCAAAGCGTTGAGGAACCAACATTTTGGAGAACATAAACTATAGCAGGATAGGATGTATATGTTTACAGGGCGGTGTATATGTTTACAGGGGCGATCATTAAAACTGTCTGGGGTCCCTACCACTGCTGCTGGAATAATCACCCTAAACATGCCACGGAGGAGCTATCTCAGGTGGTCTCAAACAAAACGTCCGCTTGTGTCTTCTTGGTCACCAGTGACCTAGAGCCTTAGTCAAAGAATAAGCTGAAGAAGAATGAGTGGGGTGTAACCATCAGATGAGTTTGTTAACCCACCCATAGGGACCCTCTAGCTGGCCAGAGCGTTACCGGCTATGTTTAGATCAGGGTACATGGTGGCCGTCAAGATTGATGGTCAACCTACAAGGTCATCCTTATGGAACCAACCACCAAAAATACGGCTGGAAGACATGCGGCGGTTAACATGAGCGTGGTTAATATGTTACTTGTATGTTGCATGTTCCCAAGCCATGATAACTTGAACAGGACGTATCATGTATATATCATATAACCTAAGGCCAGCTCAACGGTTCTAATGAGATTGGGCCAAAGGTACTGTGACCTCTCATTTGCTCGGTGGCCAGCGTTGAGTCCGCGCACATAGCTGGATCAATGTTGTGTCAGAGAATATCGTATCGCTGACACACGTGTATTAACGAGGCAGTTAAGCAAAAGGCCGCACCTCCGTTCTGATGACAGATTTTCCTCTCTGGGAAATAAGGACCTTGAACACATTCTTCATCGAGAGCCAAGAAAAACATCTTTAAAAAAAGAATCCCCCCCCCCCAGCTTTGGGATCACCCCCCACCAAACAGAACAGGAGGAGGGCTATGAAAACAATTTAAAGCTGAATGAGTGGCTGTTTTGCAAAAATCCGCAGCAACATTCTATTATATTAACCATTCGCGCACTCAAATAAATCGTAGGTCTCTCCGTTGAACCTTGAATCCCCCCCCTTGTTCCGCAGCGCTGACAGCAGTCACTTGTATAGTACGAGTTAAGAGTTATAAAACAGAACAGAAATAACTACTTGGCTAATGGCAATGTAATGAGAAACAAATGTTGGAGGAAAAGAAATGAAAAAAAAAGAAAGAACAAAACTGTGACAGAAAGCAGAGAGTACGAGGAGGGAGAATGAGAGAGTGTGCAGAGGGTGCGTGAGAGAATGAACTGAGATACAGCACAGCCTGATCTGGAGTTTGGAGACCGCAAAGGTCTCCCTGACCCCATACAAATTTTTAAAAGCCCAAAACATATTTCAGGGAATCGCTGGCAACTTCAATCTTCTTTTTTTTGGGGGGGGGGGGGTAGAGGGGTAGGTAAGATGCCCTTTCAAAGTGACTCATAATCTCCTGCCCCAGGAACACATTTGGTTCACTGAAATCCCAGGGAGCGTGGATCAGGCTGACCCAGGGTTGTGCCCCATCTGCCCCCTTGGCGACCGCCATCATCACTACAGGGTGCTGGAATATGACATCATACACAGCGCTCTGTATCTTAAAGGTGCAGTCTATGGCGCCGGCACATTGATCTGTGATCTTCCATAAATAATAATACCTTACTAAATGTATTAACTTGTCTTTTTTTAATCCCTCTTATTGCCTAAATATTTGCATCAATTCCCCCCACCCCCGTTTCCTCATTCTCCCTCAACCCCCCCCGATAGATTGTAAGCTCTCAAGAACAGGGTCCTCTTTTCGCATGTCTTAGCGTGTCTGACTTATTGTCAGTTGCATATATTGTCATTTTTTTATGTTATTGTTCATTCTCACTCTCCCGTATTGTAATAGCGCTACTTAATCTGCTGGCGCGTTATAAATAAAATGTAATGAAATCAGCTGTTTTTGTTAAATGGAATCTTGTGTTATTTTCCCCGCATCTTTTTATATGCTCATCAACCTGTAATATTTTTTGTAAAATGATAAAAGAAGATGCCGTAAACCCGGGGAAATGTTTATAGATTGTAAGTTAACAAGTTTAAAACTATCAATAATATTGTTTAAGTTGGATATTCTCCCAGAGTGAACAGATTTTGCTACCCTTGAACCACGCAGGAAAAAGAAGGTCCAGTGAAACCAACTAATTAAAAGGGACACTATCATAAAAAAAGGATGTTTGGACCTGTCAGATAGTCTGGTGGTTAAGATACCTGCTCTGATGTGTGGAGACACTGAATTAACGGCTTTTGAGGACCTAGGTGGGGACCTCTTGTCTAGCCAGGTTAGTCCCGACAACCAACTTTGTTGGCATGTGCGGTGCCTGATCGGGCCACTGGGTATGGGAAAGGGGGCAGAAACCGGGCCTACCAATTACAGGAGCCTGATGGTTCCCAGGTATGGTGACTTTGTTTACTACCATACCTGGGAACCTTCAGGCTCCTGTAATTGGCAGGCCCGGTTTGACTCAGAGTCTCCGGGTGAAGCCCTTCTTCCCCGGGTCAGTTTCTTCTGTCTCCGGGAAGGGGGATTTTTTTTTGCTCATGCCCACTTTCTACTTACCGACCACCCATTAGCCTCCCACTCCCCCTACTAAAGGCTGGAGCTAGCCCTGTCTCTATGTGCCACTAGTCAGACCGCTTCATGGAGCCGCTTCACCAGTTGAAAAGATCTGGGTAGTCGACCCCTGGCAAGGTCCCGTGTATGCAGAGCACAATGCTCTAAAGCAAGGTCAAACTGGGGATGACAAGATGGTCCTGGCACTTTAAGGCCAACGGCTGCCTAATGACGATGGCTGGACTTGATGGTCTTATGGTCACATAGTGTGTGGCCATGCGCACTGGAGTGGCAGATCGGATGTGTATGGAGCAATGCCAGGCAGCAGCCCACCAGCCAGTGCCAGGTAGCCAGTCTGACCTGCTTTAAAGGTCCCATCACCATGGTGGGTCTGGGGGAGCATCAGCGCATGAGGTCGCTTTGATTCAGCAGATGCAAAAAGAGCAAATAAACCACAAAAGTAGCATCTAAAGGACACTTTAGAATGTAGAAAATTAAGTGTTTGACGTAATATTAAAAAAAATATATTGATTTGCAATTATTCTGAAAAATATGGATAGTAATCTTACAAAAATCCCACATATAATAAATCACGTGTATTGGCAACAGTAGTAGAGCTAAGTGCAAACACATTAACATCAATCATAAAAAAACACTAACAACGGTATGACAATAAAAGCGGATGAGTATATAAAAAAGCCGATTTCGCAGAAAAGTAATAAAAGTGATATGCTCGATGCAGCCCATTGTGTTTTAATTGGAGAGCTATTCAGTTTATCATTCATTGAAGGTATAATAACCGTTCAATATATCTGGTGGGTGTTCTAGAATGGAGACATCACTTGATATACGCAACGGAGATCTAACGTGGACGGCGGAGTCCAATCGTCGAGCTAAGTGCACGAGCTTTTGATGTAAGAAATTGAAACTTAGGAGCAATTTGACTTACATTCCAGGGTAATTGTTACTTTTCAGAATGGCGTGGAGACCCTGGTGGGGTCTGCTAATAGAAACGTCCTTCAAATTTACCGGAGAACCTCAAATTTTAGACAATTCCTGGTGAAGCGCAGGGCTTCTACTCATTTCCGTGGGTATACAACTAATTTAGGGGTCTGTCCACCAAAGGAAACGGTGGCTTCGATTCTTTGACTCCGTTATTCAGTATGAAGGGCCAACACTGGCAGGTTCCTCAAGCTAGAAGGCCTGAGCTAGCCCTCTATAATTCATAATTTAATGGATGAGGCGACTTTGGAGAAATCTCACTGATTTGCCTATACATTATACAGGGCCTAAGAAACGTACTGGGGTTGGACCTTCATGATGTATCGTGAAGTTCTCCTGTCAACGCTCCCTTTAGTGAATAGACCCCCTAAACCGGTAATACATTTATTTGATGGTGGTTTCCGTTAGCAGAACTCCACTGGGGTCTCCACACAATTCTGCAAAATAACAATTACCCTGGACTGTAAATCAAGTATAAATTACCTGGATTAAAATGACTAAAATAGTGAATGGACCCCTCTGTCTCCCGATTCCGCGTTTCGACCTCCTGCCGGAAACCAGTGAGACTTTCCACACGAACGTCGGAAAGACAGCAGAAGCCAAACATCAAAATTAGCAAAATAATAACGATTTTAACGAAACGCTTTCCTGAATCACCGCCGCGTTTTCTGCACAGCTTGACCTTTCTCTCTCTCTCTCTCTCTCTTGTTTTATTTTCCTGTCCCAATTAGAGCATTTTTGAGGTTTTTCTGTGTACTTGGCAGGCAGATCCTTCTCATGAGCCACAAATTAATTTCTGGTACTGTAAGAAAATCTCTCAAAGACCCCCCCACCACTAAAAAAAAAACAAAAAACCCCAACATGACTCACAAAAAATTCTTCCTTCTCTTATTGAGCGCTGGAACCCACTGTGGGAAAGCGACGTTACAGAAAAATGCATTTTTTTTTGAAGGACATTTTCCAAAATACTTTTGTATCTTCCAGTGACAAAACTTGGAACTTTTTTAGGTTTTTCTTTTTTTTTTTTCTTCCGTATGGTATGGAAAAGTGTAATGATCCAGATGTTCCACATTTACCACGATGACCACATCCAGTGTTACTCAATGGTATTAATGAATGGTTATACTGGGACCAGCCCAGTGGCTTTGCAAATGAATAAAATCCCATTAAATATTTAATGGAATTTTTTTAAAAAAAAATACGAGCCGGCATTACAAATATTTTATTTTTAATGATTTAGTATTATCGAATACAGTGTGATATTTAGTCCTAAAAATAAGGAAAAAATATATATATTTTATATGTATTTATTTTGGTTAAACCAGTCGCCCCAGTTATCCCAGTAAACACAACCTTTCAACAAAAAAAAAAGTTATATTTTTTTCTGTGTTAGGCGAATAGAAGGCATCGGCTTCAACTAAAGACTCCATAGACTGTGGTGAGACTATGAGGTTATGTCACCCAGCGCCCCACCGGGCATTTGCGGTGGGGTGGTGGCCAGTAGGGCTGATTACAAGCCAACACTGGGTCGTGCCTGAATACATACGGCCATACTCTAGAAAAACATAGCACGTATCCAGCCGACGACCCAAAAATATACGTTTTATGACCAAGGAATTGGGTCTTCGGAACCTCCAGGATCTTTACACATCACCGGTTGTCTGCCCTTCACCTGTATCTATAATAACCTCTCGCGGTGCATCTGAGCCATGTGGCTTCATCCGAGTCCTGCTACTAAATGGCCTCATGGGCCCGACGCGTTTTTTTTCCCTAAACCGGAGAAAATTGGCATTTTCCCAGCGGTATCGGACTTTTTTTTTGTGATCCCTGCAGGCATCTGGCAGGCATTTCAGATCTCCATTGCTTGTTTTTTTGCATCAATCCCTCCTAGTCCTCCCCATGTATATATAGCAGTAAGGAAGGGAAGCGTGCGGGACGTGTTCTCATGAATTAATCAGGCCCCGCTCGGGGGATGCATTATTGAAGATATCTGGTTAGTTCTTCATGGAGTGATATGAGGAATATAGGGCACGATGCTTTATTTATCAGGCAGAATAATGATTTCTGTTTGTTGTTTCAATTCTTGCCCCGCGCCAGGAGGAGAAGAAGAAGACGGGGAAGGGGGTTGTTTGGAGAATGAAATCAGTGCAGAGGGATGTAGGTACAATACAGATCTCCTGCTTTTTACACGTTCTTATCAGAGTTACGGGAAGCTGGTCTCGTTTTTAACCTTTTCATGTCTGTAACCCAAAACCGCACACGGGATAAATATTTGATGATTATCCCGGGGACGTAGTTATTGGGTTATTACCGATCTAATATTCCAAGTTTTGATCTAAGCACTGAACTGAAGTATCGAGCCTTCAGGGAAAAACGTATGTATATACTTATTTATTCATGTGTTTTGAGAGCTTTGGGGCATATATTTGTGTGTGTGTGGGTGTGTGAGAGTCTGTGTGTGTGTATGAGTGTGTATATGTGCGAGTGCGTGTTGATGGAAACATTTCACTACAAGGTATTTAACAAAGTATAGGAGGGAGGTTTGTTTCAAAGTAGAAGGTATGTTAGAACAAGAGGCCATAATCTAAAACTAGAGGGTCAGTGGACTTTTACGGAGTTGATGGTAGCGAATAGACGGCCTCCCAGCAGAAATGGTAGAGGGTAATACAGTGAGGGAATTTAAACATGCATGGGATAGGCATACGGCTCCTGAATCGGACCAACGGCTGATGTGAACTTGTCACCAACTATTCTCAGTTCTACAAATGAACTCAGCAGAACCCCAAGGCAGCTTGGACGGTACTGAGGTCGAACGAGCCTCACATGACTTCCTATCAAGCCGATGAAAAACCCGAATCCCCTTTGAGATGAATAGGAAGGCCGAGTAGCACGGAATTTTAATAAGTTAACTTTGGAGATTGAGATCTAATGATTGTACCCCTAGAAGATGGGTATAGCCTACAATGGAACACAATGCCCCCCAAAGGAAGCGAGAGGCACTGCACCGAGAAACGCTATCCAGGCTGAGAAAAGTTAATTAGAAAACAGATCCCCGTTGTGTTACTTTCTATATAACCAGTTGTAGTTTAATGCAAAAGACTTTATATTATCTTAATGACAGACTTTATAGAAGACCGGTGCAATAGATTAGTGTACAGCACCGACTAGATGATCAATTGCTGCCCCATAAGTACCGATTCCGACATATATTGTAATGACTACCATTATTAATACACATGAAAAGCGCCCAGTTGTGAGTTACATTATCCAGCATTTGAAAAGTATTTAAAGCCCATCAGATATTACAATAGATTCCCATCTAAATTGCAAGTGGAAAACACAGCTGGAAAACATTACATGATTATTATTGCAGCCACATAGCATTTCACACGCTCTCCCGCTAGCAGCCGGGTAACAGATCTCATTCCTTGTTTGCATTCTTTAACATTTCAAATGGATTTCTTGCTATTACCGTAATGGATGCAGAAGGGAAGAGTGCGGTATAACTGACACAATGGTACACGGGGCATTCAAATACGTGTGGTGCATTCCTTAATCTGTATATTCTAATTGGCACCGTCTATCTGTACACGCACTATCTATACGGCACTATCCATACATCCTATGTGGCACTGTCTGTCTGTACATTCTATACGACACTACCCATACATTATATGTGGCACTGTCTGTCTGTACATTCTATACCGCACTATCCATACATTCTATTTGGCACTGTCTGTCTGTACATTCTATATGACACTATCCGTACATTCTATTTGACATTGTCTGTTTGTACATTCTATATGACACTATCCGTACATTCTATTTGACACTGTCTGTCTGTACATTCTATATGACACTATCCGTACATTCTATTTGACATTGTCTGTCTGTACATTCTATACGGCACTATCCATACATTCTATTTGGCACTGTCTGTCTGTACATTCTATATGACACTATCCGTACACTCTATTTGACATTGTCTGTTTGCAGAGCCGGCCTTAAGTGTTCTGGCGCCCTGTGCGGACTACTCCTCTGGCGCCCCCCCATCCCCTTCTCACTGCCCCCTCTCCCTATCCTTACTTACCTTGTTGCCGGAGTCCTGCGGTGGGAGCCCGCTCTGGGACTTAAATTGAAACATCGTTTTTTTGTTTATTTGTTTTAACTTTATTTAACATCCTCCATGTTAAATAAAGTAAAAAATTTTTTTTTAATATGTAGGATGTTAAATAAAGTTAAAAAAAAAAACAAAACAAAAAAACCATGCTTTAATTTAAGTCCCGGGCAGGCGCCCCTGTTGGCATGGCGCCCTGTGAGGCCGCACAGTTCGCGCACCCCTAAGGCCGGCCCTGTCTGTTTGTACATTCTATACCGCATTATCCATACATTCTATTTGGCACTGTCTGTCTGTACATTCTGTTTGGCACACTGTCTGTCCCTACATTATGTTGGAAGCCCTGTCTGTCTGTCTGTACATTCTGCTTGGCACGCTTTCTGTGTGTTCATTCTGTTTGGTGCACGTTCACTCTAAATATTCTGTTTGGCGCACTTTCTATTTGTGCATTCTGTTTGGTACAATCGGTACATTCTGTTTTGAGCACTGTCATTTAGGTGTAATCGATTAAGTTATTAAAACAGCTTGTGTCCTTGAAATATCCTTCAGTACTAGTATGAGTATATAGTATAGTATGAGTACTATACTCATGGGCTTCAACAAGACAATAGCAAAGCTTGCCTGGTGGCTAATTCAGGTTTAGAGGCTCTGTTTGACTTATGTATCAGTTCGTATGGCTACTTGAGGGCCAGATGTTTTCATTTGGGTTTACTTTATTTCAACTATCCTGCAAGGCCATATAAAAACATGGTTTGTCTCAGGGTCTTACAAGGGCAGATTCACATAGCCTGGCGGTGACTTCTTCATATACTTCTCAGATGTAATGGTATCTGAGCATCCTAAATCATGCTTTTCCACTGGTATATCACACCTGAAATCCCTGCTTGGATACAGGTGACTTCAGTCGGATTATCTTTACTTCCTGACAAGTCATAGTTTCCATAAGGATCCTTATTAGAGCCGTTTGGTTGCCATGCTCAATGGACATTTCATCCCTCCCGACTGTCCTATTTTAAGCCGTATAGTCCTAATTGTCAGGCGCTTTCCTTCCAAGATGCCCCGATGTCTCTCTTTTGCGTGCAGTGAATTCAACCGAGGTCGACGCTTGAAGCTGAGTCCCGCTATATGACATCATAAGGTAGCCGGACGGGTAAGATGGACCCACCTCTATCCGCACCCCCATCCTACGTCAACCAGCAAAAGTTTCCATTATTGGGCACCTGAAATGTTGGACGGAATGACATCGTAGTCACTGATCTTCAGTCGACGACTAACGTGAGAGGGCAGAAGAAGGTCGAAAGGAGGCTAGAACAATTGCCAATCTCTGGCAGAGAAACAGTTACACCGAGTGTATCCTCCCGCGTTACAGGCCCGCATCCTCAGAATATTGATTTTCATAAATCCTACACAAAGTACATTTTCATATCCCTCTTTATTTAAGTTTCTCCCTCTGCCCGTCAGTATTTATTTCCTCGCGCGGCGGCTTGGATACCAGCGCTCGAGCTTTAATTAGAGAGACGCAAACTGCAGCGAGCAGGAGGGAGCTTTAAGACAACGCAATCACGCCAACAATTTAATTATTTATCAGAGTAAATAAAATTAAATATTTTTCTAGCGGGATGTGAAGTAATTACACCGCCACGTTCATCAAAACCTTTTTCCCCATCAAAATAAAAGCCGTAATGTTACTTAATAATTTATATGACAAATATGCAGAATCAAGGAGTTACGCGTTGGAAAAGCTGAAGGTAGGAGACATGTATGACTTCGGTTCTCCTTTCTGCAAAACCCTGTCAGTAGCAATATACATTTTTAATATAAGCTGTTTTACATTACGTTTACAGCCTACGGGAGTTTTAACATCTGTGTAAAAGTTTGGAGACATTCCGCTCGGTGAGGACGGATAAAAAAAATTGGAAAAGTAGTTTACAAAACGCAAATATGAGTATCTTGGCTGGGCCTGACTTAGGGTGCCCCCCCACCACTTACGGGCACTATCGTGGTCCTCTCTGCTGAGTGCTGGGATATGACGTTACAAGACACGCGGCACCGAGTAAGATCATTATGGAGGCTGTGTTGGCATGGCAATAGACTTGTGCATTCGGATTCGTAGGAATTGCAGTTTTAACAAAATTTTACAAATTTCTTATAAATCTAAGAAAACCTGGAGGGACTGAGACAGAACGAAAGAAGGAAGCAAAGAGCTGAGAATTTTCCTTTGAATTTTATTGGTTGTTTCACTATCACTCCCACTCTCACACTCTCATTCATGTTCTCTCATTCACTCTCTCACACTCTCTCTGAATGTCTCCCTACCTACTCTGCCGCCCACTTCCTTTTCCCTGTCTCTGTGCCGCACAGCGCCACTTCTTCGTTCTTCATCTTTTTCTCCGTGTTAACGGCACAAAATGGCGGAGCTTCTCCTCTGATTGGAGGAACAGGAAAAGGGTGTGCCTGGAGGCTCCGCCCCTTTACAGAAGTTCACCGAAAGGTTACTTCAGCAAAAGTCTACTAGGTACTGTGCTCCATAATGTTATGTGGCATTTCCTCCACCTCAACTTGTATGGATACAAAGGGTGGCCCTGCCTACTGACACATACACCACACCCACTTTTTTACCACACCCACTTTTTGCCAAACCCGCTTTTACCACACCCACTTTCAATAATGTGGGGTTCTTCTGTAAAATCTACTTTCTTACACCACTGGGAGGCATAAGCAGTCTTTGTATCTGGGGAGCATTAAATGGAACTTCCCGACCTTTATTTTTATTTAATTTTTGTTAAATTTTGATTGAAAATTGTATTGATGTTTTTAAAGATTTTTTTTTTAAGTTCAGTTCAATTAGAGGAGCAATTGAAGTGAAGTATGCATATGAAAAATTTGCCCTACCACATCATTAGGGCAACACCGCACCCATGGGGAGAGGTTCTGTGCTAAACTCTTTGCGTGAGAGCCACAATTGCCCCCTGAGCTCCCATTCTTCACCTTCGGTACCTCCAACTCCAGAAGGGAGGTCCAACGCTATTGTTTGTCTCCTCGACCAAGTAGCTGGACAGCTAGGCAACATCTTCCCACATTCTCCACATTCTCCCCACCAAATAAAGCCAAGCCCTAGGCGATATCCTAAGACACACAGGATCATTAAAATTTTGTGGAGAACATATATGGGTTCCCATGCCTCGTTTGCAATCAGTAGACATTCACTTGTCCCCCTATCCTCCTGGATTGGGACCATTGGGGCTAAATGGAGTATTTCCACCATTATTTCTCATGAACATATTAACCGCTATGCATCATGAGTAACGCTATACAAAGTAATAATTTGTTTGCTTCGCAAAAGCCAAGCCATAATCCAAGACATTCATTCCATTGGACTTTCGTCCCCTTCCCCCCCATTACAAACCCTCTTTTTAACAACCCAATTTGTCACGAGCCAGCTGAAGTCATTAATGTTGTACCTGGTTTATAGAAAGAGTGCCTAATGATGAATGGGCCTAGAAAGGGAGAGGGAAAGGTTGAATGATGCCATGTGGGGAAGTACACATAGCCCCAGGAAATGTTAATCCTATTTACTATCCCGAACACCTGTTCAGCAGAAGGGTAAACTGGGATTTCCCTATTAGTATACTTTAACCCCTCGTTTCCAGTGCGTCATGAAACTTGGTTACACGCTAGAACCCCCACCACAAGCCAGGATCCTTTTAAAGGGACGGCATATAATGGTCAGTGACGTATCTACCCCGGGCAGCTCCCTCAGACTGGCCAACTGACACAGTGGGCAAATGTAGACCGCTGGCTAACAGGGCTACAGACTCACCTGTCCGGTGTTGCCATATGCTGCCGCCTCTGGACATACCTGGCTGTACGTTGCATGTGTATAAAAGGGCATAACCAGCTGGTAGGGGCACTTATGTCATTTGGTGGTCACTGGCCTTAGAGTGCCAGGGCCACCAAGCCAGCACCAGTCCATGCCCCAGACCCCATCCTCCATGTCCACCATCTATGACATCATTGCTCTGTGACTTAAAGGAGAGAGATCTCTTTTGTAACCAGCCAGTTGACCAGCGGCACACATATCCCCTCTTTTATGTGGCAGATGGGCAGCCACCCCCTGGACCTGCCACACTAGGCCTACTTGACCTAGTAATGATAATGGTACAAGTACATTGAGCAGTCAGTGGAACTGTGTCTTTAATCTGTCACCACTATAAGTCGTATTATTATAACGAGCCAATTTTCAAAGCAGAAAAAAATAAAAAAATAAAATTCCCCTTCAATGTTTCAATTGGCCCAGAAAGCTAATTTATACAACTAAGACTAAATTGTTAAACACAAGATGGTTTGAGAAGCGATTTAATATTCCTACGGCAGTAGAACACTTTTACAAGATAGTCGAACAGGACGGCTCGGTCCTTTAAATGTAGAAATAATGGTTTTACACAACTCACTGCCTTATTAAGCTAATGTTACCTAACAAGGAGCAAGTGATCGTCCTTCTCCTGACTACTTAATCTTAATGATTTGTTTCACTGTTGCGAAAGAGCGATGGATTTTTTTTTTTAATACAGAACGCACCAATTTATACGAGTCTCCAAAGATGAGTGGATTCCGTGGCAAGGCTTGTTAAATTGGTAAGATGGTAGGCAGAAATATGAAGGAGAAACCCTTTACGCTAATTAGTTTTTTTTTATCTCTTCAGACGCCCACCCTAGGTGGGTTCTGCGTCAAGAAACCAAAGCTGACACCCCTTACAATTTCATTTGATTTCTTTGTGTCAATTATAAATGTGGGAATTATGGAATATTTATGCTTCAGGGAAAATGTCTGTACAACTTGTGGAGATGTACGCACTTCTTAAAACCCAGGAGTGGTGGACCCTTCTTGGCTTCACCTTCTTCCACGTCATCATTTGACCCACCGGTATATGCCACTATTATTCTTAATAACATGTATGATGTCAATATTTAATGGTAGAATTACCAAGTAAGCTAAAAATGTATCAATTTACTAAAAACCCAAAGTCATTAGGGTATTATTTCGCTTTGGCACTGGTCTAGGACCGACCAGCTTCCACCTCCGTGGCTGCCATCTTTGTTGTGGAGTGCCAGGATATGATGTCACATATTTGGCACAGACTCCGTAGTGTAAATGAGCCGGTTGGGGAGGTTGTAGAGTAGCAGCACACTGGGGGGGCCCTGATCATCCAATAGGGCGATCTGCCAGTGCGGCATGGGGACTGCGCCACCCCTGGACCTGCCACCCTAGGCAAGGTAGACTATAATACATCACTTTTTATCGTATTTTGGGGCACCTGGTGTAAATTTGGTCCTGAACCAAAGTTAATTAGCCGACTTGGCCACTATATCGTCGTCTGATGTACATGTTGGTACCTTTTGCCGGTTGACTCCCTTAACCGGTAGTCAATACCGATATTTCTCATAAAAGCCCAATAACAACAGATGTAATGTTGTCTCGTGAGGGATTTTTAAGTTGCCCTGACCCAAGTACTCACAAACCGAGAAGAGGGAACATGAGCGACTTAAGAAGGGAGAGTGGAAAAATCTAATAAGAAGTATTGAGGGAGGGGCTAATTTTATTATCTGGGATTTGCTTGGAAATATAAAAAATAAATAAATCTACGGGATCCGCATTAGTAAAGAAACTACAAGGTTAGCGAAGTCGTACGGATTACTGGGATTAAGGGAAATCCAGGCTGCACGATGAATGTTCTGCATTAACCCTTTGTGTATAAGTCTTTTGAATGACCTAGACCTGGCTGAATGGTTCTTATCTGGCCACTCAACATAATTTATTTCACAAAACACGTGAACGAGACCCAATTAATTCACTTATTTTTTTTTTAGGTCAACCTATTTCCTTTCTTTAATATAAAATATAACCCAAGTTTATTCATTAAGAATTCCTTTTGTTCGGGTGGGGAGAGGGTAATTATTGGGGGGGGGGTTTGCAGTGATCATGTATTTTTAATGTTCGGAGCTGTCCTTCCAACTCCGGATATTTAACCTTGAAATAAATTTCATTGTGAAAACCACGGTTTTCTAATTAACTTGCGAATAGTAATTTAAAAAAAGTTTTAAGGATAGAATTCCATATTTTGTATAATAACCGCTGTACTGTTTTAAAGTAGATATCGAATGCCTCATTTTTCAGTATTCTCTCACTTTCAATTATGGTATCGTATTTTTTAAGGGTGACATCACACTCCTCGAATTTCCTTCATCATCGATACATGATATTATACGTGTACACATCCAGCAAAGTGCACGGGCCAAGAGCGTTTCCCACAGCTTCATTAACCATACGACTAAAGAACCGCCAGAACATTGACGATCAGACAGTTACTTCTCAACTATACAGAGAACGAGGGCTTACTGGGGTGCCATCAGCCACCATCAGGGGGTACAGCCAATATGAGCATATGGGGCCCTTAGGGGCCTGCTTCAGGTAACAGGTCCACTCATCAGCCCATGTGGTTCTCTACCTGAGACTAGGCCCCCACAACCTGTTACACGGGACTGGACCCTAGAAGCTCAAAACCTCTCTCTCTGCGCCCTTGCAGGCTTCGGAGCCCAGATGGCCCATTTCTGGACTATGGAGCCTAATGGAGTTGGATGAGTTGGATGTCTTTAGATCTGTACTGGGTTTTTTGATTTCTTATGGCGCCCATGCTGTCAGGAACAGCCCTCCCTAACCTTGGACTTAATACAGGACATACTTCTCCACATCTACCCCCAGAGAATCGAGACGCAGAGGGCAGAGCTCGGGAGGTAGAGTGTCACTCAAACTGGCAGCTCTACTGTGCACGTGCACAATTCTGGGCATGCTCAGTATGCATTCTCCAATGGAATCAAGACCACCAAATCCCGCTGTCCCACCAAGCTCTACCGCTGTCCCGAAAAGCAGGACATAGGTAGAGCTTTGGTGGACAGCTGGCGAAATCAGGACAGTTGGGAGGCATGCTCAAGATGGGCTGACCATAGGGAACTAATTTACCAAAGCTGAGACACAAAAACAGGGAGGAAATAAGATAAGAGGAGAAAATGGAGGAACACAAATATACATATATATATATATACATACACCCCTTTGTAACAATGTATCAGTCGTCAGTCATGCCCCCATTTCCCATAGGCCATCGGGCAGGTGGATACCTTTATTGTTACGGTTTTTATATTCAGATTTTTTTCCATGGAAGATTATTTCTTCACTTTAAATAAAAAGCTGCTAGTCCGCCCCCCCCTGAACTCAAATCACTCCATGTTAATCAAGGGTGATAGGAGTCTCTCTCACGCTCTCACACTGAAAGAACCCGCGAGAGGCAGGTCACCATTTTCCATTGTAATAACCCAATTAGCGGCAGCGCGTGTTTGTTTTACGAATCTCTAAGCTCCAATAAAGCCTTAGGTACCCGAGCTGACGGAGTAATGAGGGCGAGGTGTAGGAATTAAAGGCCCGTCTCACCGGCTCTTTAAACTTCAGTCCTTTAACATCTGAAACGCTCTGTTCTTGAGCTTCTGGGACGTAGCCCAATTAACATCTCAGCATTTTCGTAGAAACAACTTAATTGCATAGCGCCGGCTTCATTTTCAGAGACTCGTTTCAAGGCTCTGCTCCTCGCTTCTCCTTGGGGAACTTGCACACACGCTTCAGAGACGCGCGTACAGCAGCGAGCGCGTACGCTGATGCAGGGTGTCTCATGAAACATACAACACCCGCGGCCTAATTAGTCCGGAGAAGAGTAAACATAAACCGAGATCTGTTTATATTGGAAAAAAAGAAATCAAGTTTTCTGCAAGATTTTTAATTTTTTTTTATACTTATTGTACTTTTTTTTATATTTTAAATCCATGCATGGATGCACGCTGACACGCATACATAAACATACCTGTACATTCCCCATCTTTACAAAATATAAAATTCCGCCCCATTCAATTTTATTAAATTCCATAAAAATTCCCTTCTATAAAACTCCATTCCATTCTGTGAAATTCCATTTCATTAAAGTAAATAAAATGTCATTTTGTAAAATTCCATTCCATTAAATTCCATAAAAACTCCATTGCATCCCATAAATTCCATTCCATCAAAAATATGTCGAGGTAGAAAGTTGGGAAAGACGTCCAGCTCTACCCAGATCCATCAGTGTAAGGGTGACTCATTCTGGCACCCATTGCACCACCATGTATGGATCAAAAACAGACAAACTATGTTCTACTGTTTGTTATTTTAGTTTCAAAATTAAAATTTTAGCCTCTTGAGGCTCCATTGAGGGCCATTGAGGGCCAGACTGGAGATGACTAAGCCGCCCAGTACCAGTATCGCTAATTATGCGACCCAACCAGCCTACTGGGGTCCTGCCCAATGTGCCAGAAAGCCAGTCCAGGTCCTGCTCCAATAAATCCAAACCCTACCCTAAAAGTCGCCCATACTGAAGCCCTTCTTCCTTCCAAAACTAAGATGTAAATTTTCCTTGATAAACAAGTACGTGTTAAAAAAAATAACACGGGTTGCCAACGTATCTCTTCGTAGGCGCCTGTGACATCATCGTGGAGAGATAATTAATCACGGCCAGTCATTACTGCCTGATTAATCCGGTGACTGCCCCTTTCCCAAACACAGCACCTGATTTAGTGACTGCATCCGTTTGATTTATGTCTTCCTCGTTTCCAATCAATATTTATGATTAATGGCTGACTTTTCCCTTCCTCTTGTTTTGCCGCTGTATTTTACATATATAGAAAAAAAAAATTCTTTAATTAACTAATGAGGGGAAATGCTTTCTTTCTTTTGGGCAACCTGAGAGGAAGGCAAATCTGAAGCGTCTTAGCGGGTAGGGAAAGGCCTATCAAGGAACCCATAGGTGCAATTCATCAAAGCGTCTCATCTGCAAATCTGGGGCAAAAAGTCATCAACGAAACGCATATGTAATTAAGCTAATGAGACTTTTTTCTTTGATATCTGGGGCAGCTTTTTTTTGCACTAGTTTCTCTGAGCTTGTATATCTAGTTTCCTTTAATAAACAACCTAAAAATGCACATTATGTGACATAGAATATGGAAACATAGACTTAGAACTAATATATAAACTGCTGTCTTCTGCTTGAGCAATTCCTCAGCCTTTAGCTGGAGTTAATTAATTTACTAAAATTACAATCCATACTTTTTATTTTTTTTCCGTCGGCAATATTTTGGAGATATTTCGAAAAGCCTAATCCAGGGAAGCTGGAATAGGAGGCTAAATGTGGCACGACTAGAATAATCTAATCAGTGTCCTCTCCTAAAGTTCTCTCATTTCTCCTCCCCCGAGGAGGCTGCCCGAACCAATCAGCAGCAATCAGCAACTTAACACTCGGAGGGAGATACCCCGAGGAGGAGGGTACGTACATACGACAAGAACACTTTAATGTCATTTTATTGTCTTGATTGGCCAATAGACCTCATATCTCCCAGCATGCTTCGCTGTACCTCCTGTTATATAGGTCTTTTAACCCTATCCAGCTTGCTGAGTTCTTTTTGGGGACTAAAGTGTTATTTCAGAGAATTATCGTCAGGCAGCTGTCAAAGCATCGGGAGCCCTGTCGCTAAATGAAGTTGGTTAATCAATATCAGCTTGTGAATTCACAGCTTGCAAGCTGTCTCTTTAAATCAATGTAATCAGACCAATTAATAGAAAGCGGGTAGAACGCTGTGGTACACGGAATGAAACCACTCTCGGAATTAACACATTATCTGCCGTGAACGACCGAAGAGCGGGAGAGCCTTAGGATTGGTCAAAGACCGATTTAAATAATTGATTCCCGTGTATTTGCATGGAGATGTCTTACAGGTCTCCTCGTCTTAATTGCACTTTGAGTATCCGTGGGTTAACGGATCAATGCGGCGCGGTTCTCACCGTTATCGGCTGTGCCGTTTGTGCAGGAGCCGGGCGGACTATGCTGCAGTGCCGTGTGAAGATATGTGTATATAATGTAATAACCCCCCCAGCGCTGTATACAGTAATAACCCCCAGCGCTGTGTACACTAATATAACCCCCAGCGCTGTATACAATAATAACCCACAGCGCTGTATACAGTAATAACCCCCAGCGCTGTATACACTTATATAACCCCCAGCGCTGTATACACTAATATAACCCCCAGCGCTGTATACAGTAATATAACCCCCAGTGCTGTATACAGTAATATAACCCCCAGTGCTGTATACAGTAATAACCCCCCAGAGCTGTATACAGTAATAACTAGACTTGTGCGTTTTCGTTGTTCAGCCCGAATACTGAACATACAAACATGGCGGCGGCAAAACGTTTATGAAGACGAAGACACACAACACAACGAATCGTCGTCTTCGTTTACTAATCTCCCTGGCCCCTTCCCCATCTAGCCTACCTTATCTACGCAGCATTGCAGGGGTTAACGGGAGCCAAAATACGTAGGTTCCCCGCAAGGAGTTAATGGGCCGTGCGAGTGACTCTATTGGTCGCCTGCAGGGGCCTCCTCTGGCATCAACCAATTGGATTAATGCCAGAGGAGGCCCCTGCAGGCAACCAATAGAGTCGCTCGCACGGCCCTTTAACTCCTGACGGCGGAACTTGGCCTCCCTTGGCTCCCTTTGTGACATACCTGGTTTGCAGAAGTGCGTTTGATGCCATATCCGGCTTAATTATTTACGCAATTATGCGTGAAAAATAGAATATATTTACAATTTATAAAAAAAATTACCAAATATTACGTATATATTCTTTACACCCATAGGACGGCAACGAAAGCATATAAAAGTATAGCGATAGTCTTAAAATTCAGGGTATGTAGCAGAATATGTTATCTATAATAACCCCGCGGCTCCCTGGCTGCTAATTTATTTTCATATTTTTTTCTATAAAGACAGCAATCCTATTTTTCTGGAGCTTTTTTTCCCCTCTGTGGTCATTTCTAGCTCATTAGACATTAATTTGATAATATTACGGATGCTACTGCCTCATTATATATTCGTGATTACGTTTTCTTGGTTGGTTCCAGTGATTACATATTCATGTGAGAAATCTCTACCTCATTACACATGCCATTCTAACATTGCAACATTCGAGCTTGTACTTAAAGGCATACTCCTGCCGGGGCCGGACTGGCGATAACGAGGCGGCACTGTCACTTTAAGGCCAGCGGCCTCCTGATAGCCCCGCAAACTTTGCATCTTAATAGAAGAAAAAAGAAAAGGCCTGAATATAACATGGTTCTATTTGAAAAAAAATTAATTCTCTCACACTCGCAATCCATCTCTCATTCACTCACACTCTCAATATCTCCCTAGCTCCTCTGCCAACCACTTCCGTGTCCCTGTCTCCTTTTCCTCTTTGTCTCTTCTTGTTTTCTTGCTTCTGTCTTCTTTCTTCACCTGCTTCTCGCCATGTCTTCTATCTTTTTCCTCTTCTCCGTGAACCAGGGACACAAGAAGGTAGGGAGACATTGAAAGAGTGAGTGAATGAGAGTGTGCGAGAGCATGAGAGAGTGTGAGAATGACAAGCTCCTATCGGCAGTCGGCTGTGTGTCGGTGCTGCAGATCTGAAGTCTGAAAAAAAGATGATTTTGATTAAAACATCTTTATAATTTTCAATATAGTCACTATAATAATATCTTTTATAATCTTAAAATACATGTTGGATGAAAAACAGTTTTGATCCTTATAACAACTTTACTAAAGGTCGGCAACATGACTCCAAGGCTGCATCTGCAGAAAACAGACCACATCAAAGATTGGCTAAGCTTTTTAGGAGTTGTTGAGTAACATCTCTCCTCCGGGATGGAATAAATTGAATCTATTATCTGTTCTAATACTCTGTGTTTTTTCCCTTGTTGAGTCGCCTGATGTATGCCTAAAGGTGCCCACGAAGCCATCTTTCCATGTACTGGGAGTTTAAATATATATTAAATAATATATTAAGAACCTTTTTTTATATCACCCTACACGTCACATATTTGTTATATATATATATATATAATTTTGCCTGAAAAATTATAATCTTAAACACTGTCAGATAACTGTGAGGTCAAGCTTGGCTCGGTAACTTTTTTTTAAAATTATTTCTTTCAAACAAATGTGTTCCTCTACTTGAACTTGCTATGTCCTTCTAAAACAGATCGTCCTCATTAAATGTCCTATTTAAAACTGATTAAATACGTAATTATAAGACTTTGATTCTGCAATTATCATTTTTTCCCGTGCAGCTGTAGGAGGGCTCAGTTGTATCGCGATCATTTTTAATAACTCTGCCCTACCCTACGCAGATGATCGTAAAAAAAAGGGACACTATACAAACATAGAATTTTATGGCAGATAAACATAGGATTTGATCCATTCCACCCATCTGGTCTGGCCTAAAGACCTTAATCGGTCGTTGGTCTCGTCTGAGCTTCAGAAGTCATACGCCTACCCCATGCATGCTTAAAATCCCTTACTGTTAAACATCTACCATTTCTGCTGGGAGGCTGTTCCATTTATCTACCACCCTCTCAGAAGACCATTGCCAACCACTTCCCATCAGTGATCAGTCTATAACAACGAAAACATCTTTGTGGGGAGGAAATTGACACCGTCCAAAAAACAAGGGGCCACAAATAAAAGTAGGTAGGGCTTGTTAGAAAGTGGGTGGGGTCACCATGAAGCCCCTCCCCCTGTTTTTCCGCCACATCCCTTAAAAAATAATTTTGCCCACTAATATTTCTTCAGATACACTGCCCTTATTAATTGGGCATAAAAGCCTGCAGAAATGAATGCACGTTTTTGATAAGGGGGTCACTATGGGGGTGGGGGGAACAATGTCTGCCCTGAAGAGCTAGCAATTAGTTTTCGGCACAGTGTGACATCATTCGCCTGCCTTCCCTGCATCTCTTAACCCCTTAATGACAAAGCCCGTACATGTACGGGCTCAAAATGCATTGTTTTCAATGGGTTTAGGGACCGCCCATTGTCTTTAAGGGGTTAATCTCACACGAAGCTAAAATAACAATTTTTCAGAATTCAGTACTGTGACCCCTGAGTTCTGCCCCTAGGGCGGCTATTTAGAAAGCTTGCCCCAGCTTTAATCTCAGTTAGGGTGATCAGGAACCGTCCAACGGCAGGTCCAGTTCAATCAAGGCTGTAGTACAATAACTCCTGGAGAAATACAATATTCGGTTACGATCGTCTGGTCCACTGAGAGTTGTAATCCACCATAGCCTATTAGGGACCAGAATATTTTTTCTTGGACCCCCCCCATAGAAATTCCCGACCTGCTAGCATTATAATTATACGCTTTAAGACAATAATTGTCATTTAACAGTTCAGACAGAAAATAATATTATTTTTTTCTGCTAGTAATTTATTTCTCCATAATATTAACTTTATTACCAGAGCTCGGAAATATATAGCAAGATAGAGAATGGGTATATAACCCGCTTATTAATGGCACACCCATAATATAATATTGCTGCACGGTTTCAATCAGTCTCCATTATCGGAGTAATTATGTTACTATAATTTCTGCATAAACCCAAGGAGTGTATTATGCGAACGTTACAATAACGTTACATTGGTGTAAAAACCGTATATAAGGGGGGGGGAAACATTAATTTCCCTTGTGTAGCAATTTACCGCAATAACAATTAAATACTATCATATTTATATATATATATATCATTCAACAGCAATAAACTGCAAAAATATACTTTATGTGCAAAAATGTTGCTCGTTGCAGCTTTCGGCTTTAATGTTAAACATTCGGCAATAAATACATATGCATTAATTTCGAATAAAAACAGATTTTTTGTGAATATTTGCACTACACTTTTTTTTATTATAGATTAGCCATTCATTTTTCTTTTTTTTTTTTTACTTGAGAATAAAAAAACTATATTTTTCTGTAAATGTGTTTTTATTATGAATCCATATAAATACTAAGGATTAGCAAAAAGCTGAAAAATTTTAAGATATTTCTGGGGTGATATAAGTGCAACCGACTTAAAACTTGCAAATTAAGAATAAATAGTAGATATTTTTTTTTCTTGTTTTTTTCTGGATGTATATGTTTTAAGAGCACTATTAAAAAAAAAAAATTTAAGTATAGAAAATATTAAAAATTACTAAAATTGTATCGGTGCACCAAGAGCCCAGTGTTGTGCTCAAGGTTGGCTCCAGCTGACCATAGGTCACCCAGCTGTACCAAGGAAAGACCAAGAGGGTCTTCAACTACAACCCTTGGCAGGTATCCTTCAAATGAACAGGGCTGCCAGCCTGGCTTGACTGGTTATCAGTCAAGCCAGGCTGACAGCCCTGCTTTGGAACAGGTGGAGACCTGCAGACCAAGGAAGGCGTTATCCCAAGAAAGGTGTTAGCCTACACAGTCCCCCACCTCCACTCAGGTACAGTTGGGTTAGAGAGGTTAGCCCAGTAGGCCCTGGCCATACCTAGGGTCTCTCAGGATTTGATCTTAAGTCACAAGGGTTTTTACCCCAATCTCAGGGTCTTGGGGTAAATAGGTACATTTTCAGGGTCACACAGTCTTCGGCTGACTCCATATTCTGCTCTGGTTTCATGAAAACTGACCGTCCCAATTGGTACTTTTCTCATCTGAAATGCCTGCTTGATATCAGGTGGCTTCATTCAGACCACTTTTACTTCCTGACAGGTTATGGTTTTTCATAACAATCATTCAAACTATCTGTTTGCCACCATTAGAGAGTCACAACAATACATATGATTATTATAGGGTTAATATTTGAAGAGTTGCATTGTGGGTTTAGCCCATATGGTGGGGTTGGCTTTCTGCCATCTCTTGTTCCTTGTGGGAAAAATCCGTCCAGATCCAGTAGGGTTACGTGGTATGACTGCACCTCTTCCCAGTGCCGCTTCATAACGTTAATGGCTCCCGACATCTACTGAAGTAATGAGTAACTTGATAGGTCAGCGTGTATGGAACCCTTCCTGGTCCCTGTTGTGGGGCTTTAGCTGCTCTCCGCGTTGCTCCATACATCTGCTTGCGTTGTCTGCCTCTGTCACCTGCTCATTAGTTTCGTATTTCCCGCTGTCTGTTTTCATATTTGGTCAGTTACAGAAATCAGCCAATTCCAGAAAAAATTCCAACCTCTCACATGAAAAATATAAAATACATATTTCCATGAAATGTTACACTATAAAGTCAAAACAACATTTATGAAGCTGCATTAAAGCAAACATTCACATTAAAATTACCTTTCCTTGCGCTTGGCATAACCGGTGTCCTTTTCCATTAGATGGCATTGCCTGCCTACTTGTTATTTATTCTTCAAAAGTTATTTAATTAAAAAGGAGGGGGAAAAAGTTTATGGAATGACTCTCCAAGGGTTAATATCCTGTAACAAAGATTCTATTTTTTAAAGCAAAGGTATTCTGTATCAAGTCACCTGTGCTCAAGCAAGGATTAGCCGTGAGAAAATCAAAACCCAATCAGAACGTTCAGATATCATTACATCAGAGTAGAATATGATGTCAGCTCCATACTATGTGACCTTGAGAATCTGCTTATGGCATCACAATGACATCACATGTTTCATCTCCCTATAACGCACCTCAGAGTAATTTAAGATCTGATTGGACTTGCTCTTGCTTCGTCTGCTTATGCCCACACCCTACGTGGGTTTATAAATCATCGCCCCCGATATCGAGTAATACTTACAGCGTCAGAATATATTCTACTAATCAAAGATATCAGCCGGCACAATTATTTTGTGCCCTCCAGGGTTAAGTTAATTTTTAATTGTAAAGCCTCAGGCATTAATTGTCTAATTATTTCTGGCTGGGCCTGATCTCCATAGAAAGCTGCGTGAATGGGTTTTAAACACTAGAGCAAAATAATGCAGGGATACGGTTTTTATCTGTGTTTTGAGCCCAATTCTGCTCAAAAAAATAAAAAAGTGATCAGTAGCCGATGTCATTATTGCCAGCTTCAAAGGGCCCACTTATACCTTGAGAGCTCCTAAGACCACCGAGGCTACCGAAGCGTTCTTTATGATTATCCCCAATTTTTATTTTCATTGCAAGTTTTATTCTCTAATGTTGAACTTTTTTGGTACAGAAACTTCAAGGGATGGGGTATGGAAGAATTATGGTGAAAAAAATAATGGCTACAGTTGGGTCAAGAAAGGTCGCAGATCTCAGCAATAAGGCTTGATTGCGGAGGCCAATAAAAGAATTTCGACTAAAGTACTTGGTTCCCCAATTTCAAATATACTCTGGTATTGTCAATTGTGGGATCCAGCGCAGACACATTTTTTCACATAGAAATGATTGAACAAGACCCATATGTTTGACTCTGCAGTTTAATGATGTGCATATGTGTCCTTATCTAAAGGAACGCAGGAAATGCCTTCTGCAGACCCCAATAGGCATTTCCCACCATCCATCAGCGTGCAGGTTCAATGGATCTCATAGAACAGCCACAGCTGGATTTAATACCCACAACAAGGTTGCTTTAAGGCCTAGGCTGGTCTTTTTATCGCGGGTCCCTACTGTCTTCTCCTATCTACGCGTTAGAGAATATTAAGTAAAAGTATAAACCAACTATAAAAAAAACAGTGGCAGTGGAGGGTGTCATGGACCATGGCTAACCATGAGAAGATGACCAGTTATGGCCATACCAGGGAACCTCTTGGTTCCGGCTCCCGGGAGCCCTCCCT
The DNA here is from genome assembly GCF_027358695.1 of Spea bombifrons. Taxonomy (NCBI): domain Eukaryota; kingdom Metazoa; phylum Chordata; class Amphibia; order Anura; family Pelobatidae; genus Spea; species Spea bombifrons. The sequence goes on from NC_071090.1 coordinate 5,661,033, forward strand.
CTTCGGGCAACCTGATGACTTCGGTAGGGAGGGCCGGCATCATCAATAGGCAAGGCTGACGACATGGCTTGGGAAGGAGTCTCCAGGTGGAAGGAGTCTCCAGGTGGAACTCGGAGAGTTCCCAGGTATGGTTATGGCTTATGAAATAAAGCTGTCCTGAACTTCAATATTCCATTATAAACTGGGGTAGCAGTTACTATAACACTGGGTAGGGGAAGGACATCAAAATAATACCCTTGTACTGTTCTCCCCAATGCATACCTCTCAACAGTCCTTCTTCAGCACCCAAATCCCTATGACCCTTTTTCCTCTCCATATGCCCCTCTTTTCTAGGAGCTCAGAATGTTTGCTGGGTATGAGGGTATCGCAGGGTTCTACAGCCCTAAAAGCCCCGATAATGTGTATAGAAACAGCAGGAAATGGGTTTATAAATTAAAACTGTGAAGTTTTCCGTTGAGAATTTGCGAACATAAAGCTTTTTGCTATCTTCTGGCTATAGGGTCACCACTCACTCAAGATATTCCTTGGGTGTTTATACAGACTCATAAACATGTCTATAAGTTTCTAGAGGAGGATTGGAAGATAGACATTTTTATAACAAGCCTCTTATTTTCCCATCCGATCAAAATAGCTGGGAAAATAGTGAGAGATAATTCCTTGTGTCTTTCCGTTTAGAAATACCGTATAATGGTCATTCTCAGAAAGTCTGGTTTTAATTTAATGTCTGTGTATTGGAGACTTTTGTGCAGTAGTTTTTTTTCATCTTTATACATTTTTATGATTTTCCGTATTCACTAAAAAATGCTTCTTTATATCAATGGCTAAAGTCATAGTAAAGACTTAAGGTAATAAAGACTTTAGGTAACTTCGCTCACTCTAAACCGCTGTAAAATAGGAAAAAAAGTAGAGATACCGTATTTCGTACAGGTAGCTGTTATGCTCAATAGCATCATTTGGAATCTATTCACTAATTATAGTTGTGCTATAAATATACGTTATGAAATCACATCCAGGGCAGCATACTGGGATGCCTTAATGAAGGGGACACCCACCGGAGATGCAGGTCCGGTTGGGAAGAGATGATAGTGAGAACGGGGAGAGATGATTGTAAGCTTGCGAGCAGGGCTTTCTTCACCCAATGTATCGGTTTGTCTTAGTCTGTCAATTCTCGTCTTGTCAGACCCCATGAATATATGTATTGCATGAAGATCTGCGTAAATTGTTGGCGTAATATAAATAAAAGATAATAATAATAATGAGAAAGAAGAGAGATGGGAGAAAGGGGAGAGATGGTGAAAAAAGGGAAAGATAATGATAAAACTGCATGTGTGTATATGGACAGGCATTTGTAAGGGCAGTACATGTAAATGTGTGCCTAGTGCCTATATGAGTTCCCTGGGGCCACTTTGCTTTACCTGGCCATCGGACCATAAGAAGCCTGCTTCAATCTCACCTAATAAAAAATGTACGTTGTTACTGAATGTAATTAAATAATGAAATCTACAAGTTTTGTTGTTTTGGTTGGCTTCTCTAGTCTTGGCCTAAACAAGTTGTAATGAGTGGTCCACATATCCACCTCATGCACTGGTTCTTTGGGGGTCCTAACAACTCTACCCATGATTAGATTTTCTGAAAGAGTGAAATAACTTAAGAACTATCTTCAAAGGGAGCCAAAGAGTTGTTTCCATCTTTTCTGCTCATTAACGCTCGAGTCTTTGCATCAGAAAAAAAAACAGCCAACTAGATGGGCCAAATTGTTCTCATCTGCCATAAAATGATATGTTTCGATGTGTAAAATTGTGCAATAATAGGAAAAAAAAAACCCATATATATATATATTTTTGATGTGAAAATCAGCTCTGGTTTCCCACAGCTCCACGGCCCACCAGATGAAGACACCGGCAGATAAAAGGCCAACTCCTTTGACAACTTCACACTCTCCATATCTCTAAATGATAAATTAATTATTCACAGGGTCAGGCTTGGTGAAGCTGAAAGCTGCTGTAGGGAAAAAGATTCAGTGAACTTCAGATATTAGTTCTCAAAGCCCTTTAAATCCACTTGTTTTCACAAAAATGACGCCTTTCTGGTTGTTTTTTTTTTTGCATCTCAGAGGCCCCGGGAGATAAAAAAGAAAATCCTGAGTTTTGATATAATGGTATCAGGATTTAATAAATGACGGGGGATTTTTTCTTAGTAACTGCTGCAGGTTCTGGCGATCTGTGTTATAAAGGAAATGGATTTCTGTTATTCTGGAATATAAAAATATACCTTTAAAACAATGCAACATTAATCATTTGGGTTTATATATATTTATATATCTATCTATCTATCTATCTATCTATCTATATATATATATATATATATATAGATATATATATATATTAATATATATAAATATATCTATCTATATATCAGCAGAAAAAAAAACACTAAAACTGTGTGAATATATATATATATATATATATATATACCGGTATATATAAAATAGTAAACAACTAAAATATTTTTTGCCATAAAATCCATCCTAACCGCTATGGAACGCCGTGGACACGTAACTATCCCACCCCATATTCCCACATTTACTGCCATTTTAACAATAGCAATTTGATTATAAGCAGGGTATAGGAGGTCAGGGTCATGTTAATACCAAATAAGTGTCCCCATTTTGGAAGGACAGTCCCTCTTTTTGATGTCACTTTTTCTAGGAGCTCGGGTTGTTTTCTGGGTATGAGGGTACCGCAGGGATCTACAGCCCTAAAAAGTCACCATAATGTGTATGGAGACAGAAGAAAATTATTTTTTTCTAAATACCTCAATCAATTGCATAAATTGCTTCCAATAAGTCAAATAAAAAGTTGTGGTAAAGCCTCACCCCAGCCACGCCCCCATCCCACCCCCTAAAACAGATGTTTCTCTTCTGTAAATACTATTGGAGTTCTATACTGAGCAATTCAGTTGCAACTTGGTGAAGGTGCTCAAAGTTTCACTAAATTGTGTACAATATATAACCGTACCTGGGAACTCGGGGTGAAGATCGGCTTCCTTTGGTCTCCGGGTCAGTTTCCACTTTCACCAGGCAGAGGAACGTTGTTTGGCCACACCCACTTCCTGCCCACTTCCCCTCCTGCACCCCGCCCATTTAAGGCTGTCGGGCGAGTCCTGCCGCTCTCTGTGACTAGAGACCGGCAGAGCTCCGGGTAACATACCCTGGGAAGTTCCCATGTCTGTATATAGAGCTTCATGAAGATGATAAGTGTGGTTCGGCTTTGACATGAAAAAAAATTACTATTTCAGAAATTTATATAGGAAAATAAAGGAACGATACGAAAGGACACAGACAGGAAGTAACTTTAATTAAATATCGTGAAAGTCAAAAAGTTTTTTTACAGCTTGAAATCTTAGCAAAAAAATTAGAAGAAATCTCTATTAGTTCATCAGAACTGTACAATGCTCCCATTTCGAAGGGCGACATCCATACCTGGAATCAACTGCAAACATTGCGGTTTGTTGCTTTTATTTTCGACATACATGAAGAACAAGGACCCTGAACTCCTAACAATTCAAGTTCAGAGTCTTAGTCATTTTTTTTTAGTTTTTTTTTTTTAGACGCTCCAATAAAAAAAAAAAATGCAGCAAGACTGGCCTCAAAAAACCCGCAATCTGGAAACAGTTGTACGATACGAATATTTGGAAGGATCAGCAATCAAATGTGTGAAAGCCGGCCAGGGTGTGAAACGCGTTGCTCACCAACCAACGCGTTTCTCTTGCTCCTGAGTTTTCGTATGCCATACAGTAGCCGATCTAACGGATTATTTCCAGTAAAGGAAACGGAAAGGATTCTGTGTGTTCTTTGTGCCAGGCGGCTGTTCTGTCTATAGGTCTGCCCGCTGCTAGAACATGGCTCTGCCAAACTATTTCAAACATCTGCCGACAGACGAAGCGGGATTTAGGTTACACAGACCCATAGCTAAAAGTACACTGTGACTTCTGGTAACTCGGAAGCTGAAGCTTCCACTTAAGCCCACATTGGGGGTAATGGTCCCTCCTAGGTGAACAACCCTGGAAGGAGACAGCAAAGAGGCTTGTGGAAAATATATCATGTATGTTAATGTTTCGACAAAACCTAGAAAAGGGGGAAAAAAAACATGGATGGCTGGAAGTCCTAATTACGGAAACGCTTTCCACTTGGACCAACAAGGTGAGCAAATTAAATTAAACTATGGACGACACTTAATTGCCTATTCTCACTTTTTTTTAGTTTAATAACCTTGGATACAGGTATTAAGCTCTGGGTACATTAATGATTCTCTGTTATCTATAGTAGTCACTGGCAACAAAGTAACTCAACCATGAGCTGGTACAGAGAGGTGTTTCGTGTAGAATATATTTCTTTTTTTTAAAAGAATAAAACCGGTGAAACTTGACGGTTCAATTGGCTTCTGGGAATTTGCCATCCAAAATATGGCTTTTAATGTGCCCACCATGCTGTCGACCAGTTGGCAGGAGGAAAGCTGTTTCAAAAAAAGGTAAATTATCAGTAAAATACAATATTTTCCATGTGATTTAATGTTTTTTTTTTGTAGAGAGCCTTTAGATACGTTGTCTAGGTCAAATTAACGAGGCACGGGTGAAAATGATTCATGGCGATCGGTGGAGACAGCTATGTCTCCTCAAACATCTAGACTTAGATATCTTCGATTTGTCTCTCTAACACCAAATGATGTCATGGCTTTAGATCTTGTGTGGAATGCAAGATTGTATTCTGCATCCAGGAAACAAAGCTGGGCAGTGACGCCATTTTCTGGGAGTGACATCACGGGAGAGTAGAAGTGAGGTCACTGCTTCTGGACAAAATGATTAGAGCTTTCAACATGGATCACTTCCACTCAACCATTGTGCACCCTACACGAGTGAGGCAATATTTAAAGGCTATATACATCCTAACATATTTAAAAGCTACACAACTGGAGCATATTTCAACTTTTAGGTTTGCGTTCTATATCCCCTCCTTCCATACTGCCTGATGCATCGGTTCCCCCGTCATGTATCCAGAATCTACAAAAAATGTGTTTTTAAAATGCAAAAAAACCTGTTCTCTTGTGCTTTTTCAATTTTTTTAGTTTTGTGTGATGTTGGTGAGGGTCAGAGGGTACGCTATACAAGTCGAATGGACATGGTTTGCATTGTTAAGGCATTCAATCTGCTGGTTTCTAGTCATGTATACGACACGGGTAATGTTCGAGCAGACTGCAGAACCAAAGTATGTTCACTGTTCTATAAAATCCCCCCCTATATTCCATGAACATGCAAATGAAGAGAAAAACCCCATTCAGCCCATTGGTTCAAATGACCCCATTAAGATACATTCTGTTTTACATAGACGATCATTAAAATCCTCATTATTTCCAATCACGTTGGCGCTGCCATGACATTCACAGTTGTAATTTTTTGGTAATTAGTCTAGACTACCGCAGAGAAGACATCTTTTTTTGGCCAAGGTGAGCTCATAAAAACTTATATTTATTGGTTATTGTGAAAAATGGCAGCTGTATCATAGTCTGACAAAGAATATTAGAATATCCAGATCATGTCAAGTTGCCCAATGTTGGAATGTCCAGAAATTAGGCTGTTTATGACCTTACATGTCCACAGTCTTTTTTGGGGTCATTAGGTGTGATATCGATTCATCGTGAACCTCACATTTTAATCATATGATAGAAATATGCTTTCTTCTTGGACACCATGACATCAGGAGCTTTCATATTTTGCCTGGACACCTCAAACTTCAACAGGGGTTATTATCTTCCAAGGTAACTTTTTGGAGGTCTGTACAGATAACAATCTGCCGGCCACTCCACTAACGAGACGGACTGCTTAAAAGGTCTACTTGGCATTGTCCTGATGATGGGACATTAGTAAATCCTCATATAACTTAAACAATGGACTGTCTGAAGGTCACTTCTTCGACCTTGAAATATAAGACCTCTTGACACTTGCCCTACAATGTCCTAGGCCTGATGTGACTGAAATGCTCAGGTCCTGTACAAGTTAGGCAGAAGATTATCATAAAAATCATCTAAGCAACCCATTGCTTGTAGAATTGGGCAAAAAACCTTTTTTGTGGCAAAAGAAGGATTGGAATGCACTCGGTAAAACATTATTTTAAATGAGACATTTGGTTACCGAGATGTTGTAAGGATTTTCTGATCTGTAAAACAGAATGCACCCGAAACTGCAAGATTATCAGTACAAATAAATGCATTCACACATTCTTCCATCAATAGAAAGTCATAGGGAAACGAGAAATGATTTAAATAATAAGATGGGGGAAAAAAAAAAAGACAATTAATTCCGGATGGAGATAAAGAAATGGAAATTTTGTTTCAACGTAAAGCAAAGTCAAATAAAAAAAAAAAAACATAACTTTTTTTGTTTGTCAACATAAACCAAAGAAAATACAAAAAAACAAAAGAAAATAAACAAAAATCGGCACTTTTCACATTGTTAAACATACACAATAAAATTAATTGGGCAGAAGGCTGTACAAATTCCAGAGATAAATACATTATTTATATGGTTATTTTACAAAATTCCCATTTTTTTCTTTCTTTTCTTTTTTTTTTCTTAAAACAAGACATTAGCATTTACTTCCCTTTCTATCATGTTGAGTGAGGCAGCATCTTATTTTTTTTTTTTACATTTGTTGTATATTGGCAGGAACAAAAAGACATGTTTTTTTTTTTGTCTGTATAAATACAAATACAAAAACTTTGGCAAAAAAAAAGAAAACTCACAAAATAATCTACATTATTTATAACGAGGTCCAAACCACAATAACAAAAAAAAAAAGGCAAGGATATCTGGAAAAATAAATTCCCCCCCTTAACTCCTTTCTTTACCCAAGGGACACATCATGTTTAATATATCTCTAGAAGAGAAAAAGAAATGAAACCATGGAAATAAAAAAAAAAACCTACGATCCCTTCCATTGTCCAAATTTTAGAATTTGTGCTTAATTTACCAAAGCTCAGTAGCTGTGACTGCAATGGTCATTATTCCGGGGGGAAAAAAAAATGTCAGCTAATGTTCTTTAGCGAAATGCACGGGTGTTAAAAAGGAATAGGTAGCCGTGGAGATGATAAAACTGGTAACGATAGAAATGACGAGATGGTGAAGACAACGTAAGGGGCCGAAGCTATAAAACATAGGGATATTGTGATGTTTTTAGTAAGGAAGTGTTGTGATAATATCCACTCTGCATTGTCAACCTTCAATGAACCCGCTGAAGAGCGATTGTGTTAAAGGGCATGACAACAGAAGATGAAAGTGGAAGGAGCGAAGGACAGTAGGAATCAGGAGGACATGTAGGCTATGAGCAAAGATCGAATGGCCTTATGGTGCCCAGCCTTTCCTCACGCATCTACGAGATGTCCTGATAAATCTGTCACGACCGACCTCCTTCCATTCCATACTCAGTCATCTCAATCCTAAAACATTCTAAAGGAATAGTACAAAACACATTGCAAAAAAAGTGGACATGTCTTCATTTGTTGCCCGTCAAGGCTATAACGGACGTGCTGAGATCTCGTAATCCAAACGACGATGAAGAATCCAGTCAACAGACCATCCGGATGAAGGGTCCAGGGAATTGCCTACAAAATCCCACTGCCTCGAGGCAAGCATTGGGTGATATTAATGTACATGTCCAAATACCTTCCTCCTCTAGTCACACAACCAAGGGTTCCATCACACGATGTTCTGGAGATCTTTTCCAATGGTCCATATGACAAACATTCTCTAAAAATCACAAAGTTTACTTTTTTTTCTTCTGATTAGCTTCTGCTATTGTTCAGTTCTGTGGTTTCTCTATACAGAGGCCTGAGTTAAAATGGCTCCCGGGAAAGAGAAGGTCTTCCCTGACTCGAGAGGTGAACTTCTCCAGCGACGGACCTCCCAGATAAGATGCAAGGTCATTTTGTTTTTTTTGTTCACATGGGAGGTACAATCATTCCGGAGATAGCTGGAAAAGAAGACAGAAGCTTGAGAATTAAACTCTGTCACTTGCAATTTGCCCCTGCCGCTCTGATATTCACAGACACATATACTGTTTGATGCAACACAGAACAGAAATGGACTAAAAAAACAAAAACACATACACGGTCTTCGAATTATAGGATGCGGAGCTGTTGGGGAAATCAAACGTAACCATGACCTGTCCATAAGGCATTGGAACGGCTACACTTGGCAGAGAGAGTGAATGTCTGATGGGGTGGTAGTTGATGGCACCATTTATGATGTCATCCAAATTAGAGGGACTTGACCTTGATAGCTAAACCCCTTTTTTATACTCAACCCCTTATGGATTGCTTTTCTTCTTAAAGGGACACTCTTTTGCACCATTTGCACTTTAAAGGATATGATAGCTGAGCCCTATGGGGTTTCTCTGCCCTCCCTCGCCCTAGTTCCTTGGCTAGCAGAAGATGCATTCCTTCGGTGCAGTGTGCATGTGTGACCACCAACTGGCTCACGTGCTAGCTTCCGTGAGATTTACAGGTGACCCCCCATGTGCATGTCCATAAAGTACGTGCTTCCGTTGAGTGCTTAAAGCAGCCAAGACCAGCACAGACGGTTGAGCACCATGATGGTAGCATCTTTTAATGGTCTTTTTTAAGGCTGTATGAGGGCCGATTGCTCAGAAGAAACAGCAAGTAGCTTATAAGTAGGCAGAAATCACAGGGTCAATGTATAAAAAATTTACTTGTAAATTTTTATCTGTAAAATCCACGGTATGCCAAACGAGCACACAGTCAATCAAAAAGCACCTGACGCGTTTCATCTGTGGACTTAATCGTAGGTCTGAAGTGTGAGACGGATAGCACTTTATGTCTCCCATTTCTCTTTATCTCTATTCTTTTGCTATATCGCCTCTTTCTCTCTTCTTTCTCTCTCATGTGTCCCATCTCTCTTCCTTCTCATAATATCTCCCCCTCTCTCCCCTTCTTCATTATCCCTTTCCTTTCTCATTATATCTCCCCTTTTCTCCACCTCTCTTCTTTCTCATGCTCTCCCCTAGTCAATATCTCTTCCTGTTTTCTTCTTCATCTATCCCCTTTATCTTTCTCTTTATCCCTCCATTTTTTTACTATCCCTCCTCTCCAGTTTTAGCTGCATGGGGCACTTTAACATTTAAAAAAGCCCCTGACATGAAGAGAAAACTATTTTCTTCCATTTTCTCTGATCAATCGGCAGAAGAGTGTTATCTCTAGTATGTAGAAAGCTCAATAAAACAATAATATTAATATGCAGAAAAACGTAAAAATATATCTCAAACATGAGTTGATTCCCCTCAAATGCTGCTAAAATATGATTTATGTTAAAAAAAAAAATCATCAGAATAAAATTAGTGAAACTTCCGGCTCATTTGTTTAGTAAATGTGTTCCAAGGAAGGTATGGGTTAGGTGATATACACACAGGTGGACACAGAAATCACTTGGGTCTCTGTTTATACAAACTCTCTAAATCTGTCATAGCAAAAATAATGATCGGCTTGTTTTTAGCTTCCATTGCCATAATATTTTAGGAAAAACCGACTATGGGCTCCCAGGATCCCTGTTTTACTCATAAATATCAGATATTAGAACAGAATGTGCCAGGGACATGCAGAAGTATTTCAAGAGGTTATTGTGGCTTCTTTTGGTGTCATTTTCCTTCAAGAAGTGAAGTTCTGCTCGTCTCCTCTAGGGGCGCTATTGTATTAATTCTGTAACACTTCATTTTCAAGTGATTTTTATTACGTTTAGTTGAAAACTTTTAAGGAAGGTTGTTTAGTAAACAGATGTGTTCTAATTCTATACTGTGGTGAATTTTTAGTCCTCTTATCACTGCTTATATGGAGCCAAGTAAGACGGCAACACCAAAAACAGACAAGCTCTGGGACTCCAGCTGCCATAGAAGAAGGAGGTCCACGTCTGGTCTCATGGTTCCACTTATGGAGAACCATAAGACATCCCTCAAAGAGAGTAAACACATCCAAAAAGATATGAGACTCACGTCTGAAACCCAAGTGTGATAAAATGTGAGACTCTCTTGAACAGGGGGACACTGTAGACTGTGCTCAGTTCGGGCCCCCAGTTCTCTACACCCCTGTGGTCGGCACCAAAGCTGCTCAAAACAGTGACTGTTAGTTTCAAAAAGGGCCACATGGGAGATATAGGTGGGATCTCCAGGCTTTATGTGTTCCGATTGGCCAGGACAGCCAAATATTTCTTTTATTGATGTCCCAAATTCAAAGACTTAGACCTGGTTGTGTGACAGAGGAACTGTTCTAGACACATATCTCAGACCACAAGCTACATAATGCACTTCTGCTCATCTTAACCCAAAATGACTCAAATTATCAGTGGCACTGAGTTGCTGGCTTGCCGGGCAATGAGGGAGGTCTATATCTACAGGTGCAAATATCTTATTTCAAAAAGAAAATAAAAGACAAGGACGGAACACAGAAACACGACAGGATCAGTAAAGTGGGTAGAACTGGTCACATACTTCAGGAGAAGGCCAAGCCCTGCAGAGAGCCTGCACTGAGGAACTTGCCAGTATCCACAAAAGATTGGTCTGATGAGGGAAGACAAAAGGGCAGATTAGTCACCTGGAAAATGGCATTTTTTATTTATTTTTGTTACAAACCCTTCAGCGCCAGAGGAAACGCAAAGTGCTGCACGGCCCCTCCAAGCTCTGAAAAAGGTTAACATAGCATTATCGTGTTTGGGCTTCTAGAGTGTGGCGCAGAAAGCTAAAAATGGCTGCACCAATCACGTGTCCCTTATGTCAACTTGGCTGAGAGGTCAGTGCCTTGCCGGGACAAGCTGGTAAAGCCGTCGGCTCTGGATCAGTCCTACCTGATGGTAGCAGGTATTTACTATTGTATCTTGTACCTGAAACCTTTGCACAAAGGAATTCCCCATACAATGGACCTTTGACCGCCATTTTGTTAATGTGTGGCATGTGACATTAAAGATTCCCTTTCCCCTTTGAGATCCTTGAGTGTAGGGACTGAAGGGAAAAAGATCCAAGGCAAGGTGGTACTCATGGATGGTTTAGTACAAAGTAATAATCGGGAGTCGGTGATGCTTATGAATGGGTTAGTATCGAGTAAGAATGAGTGTTTTTCGTTATGGTGGGGGGAAGGGTTTGTGTTAAAAGCGCCGGCAGGCAAATAGTTTAAACCAAAGCAAGACAATATCCCTAGATCAACCAGGACGCCCTCATTCTTAATCTGGATTTATTTATCTTAATAATTAAACAATTTATCACCCTGATTTGATGAGATGTGAATCTCATTTTTAAGGAGTAACTCAATAAAAGTATAATAACAAATATTGTAGTTTTACTGTAGTATGATATGATTCCAGTTAAAAAGCGTCCTCGCAGGATGTCTTCTCACCTTGAAGGCTGGTACCATTGGCGCTTGTACAGGTAGGAGGTGGAGACGCCTGGGGTCTGACCACCGGGGCAAAGGCGCTCTTCTGTTTCACCGCCGACACCATGTTGGCCGGGGAGAAGGAGAAGATGCCAGAGGAACTGCTGCAGTTGGACTGAAGGCTGGTGGATGAAGCCATCGTGGGACTTGATGGGACAACTGTAAGATATAATAAAATGGATAGACCTTAACAGGGAGACTTTTCCTGACATCATGTATAACTATATAACAATCCGCTTTTATAGGAAAACATTAAAATGTATTGACATTCTAAGGTTAAAACACATCTACATTTAACAATGTACTTTTCGATATGTTTAGAACTTTTTCCTAAAGTAGACTTTTTGGCTTTCCCCAGTTTTTCTACACATAAACTTACTGGCATAAGGAGAGTTGGCGGCTGAGCCGTTGAGGAAGCTGGGTGAACCGGTGAGGTTGGTCATTGCGCTGTTGCCATAGCCATTCATGGTGGTGGTGACTGAGCTGTAGTTGGTCTGCTGGGGAGTGGTGCTTGGGGCATAGCTATGGGGGGACACGCTACTTGTGTTGCGAGAGAAACCTGAATAGAAGAAACCAAAGAAAACCATAAGATTATTAACATATTAGTATTTTTTATAAAAACAGTAGAATAGCCCAGGTTCTATCTGATGAGATAGATCTTGTCTGTGACCTCATCTGAGACTGGGTTCAATGTCTTTGAGCTCATCTATTAAACATATCATATTAATGACTGCTGCTGCATTAGATAAATTAATATATAGAATGAAATATTAAATAAATATATAACTCACCCTGGTTGGTCACTTGTGACGGCTCAGACACATTTACGGCTAGTTGTCCACTGAAGGAGTTCACCCCCATCATTCCTGGATGCACAGAAGAGTTGGTAAGGGCCGGAAGTTGACTGTGATTTCTCGGAACGCTGTAAAGAGCTTCAGCGATATCGGCCGCTCTCTTCAATATGATTTCCTGAAATATTACGAACATTGTCAGGTTAGATAAACGGAACAAACAGCTTGCAATAACTGATTGTTTGCATTTTGTTAAGCAGGATATCGTCGGGGCTGTCTCTGCCCCGAATTCCTATTTATACACAACCTGGACATTTTTAAAGAATTTTTACTAAAACTATATATATAAATTACTAGAAATTAAAAAAAAATGACAATAAAAATTAAATAATAAATAATCTGTTAATTAATTTCATACACAATAAATATTAACGGTATAATTAAAACAAAATAGGAAGAAATACATAAAATAATATTTAAAAAAATATTATATAAAAAGGTAATATTTATAAAATTAAATACCTGAAATGAAATACTAAATGTAAAAAAATATATAAAATTATTTTTATTTAAAAGTATTCATTTATTTAAAATTAGTCATAAAATTATAAAATTTGAAACTATTTCTATATACATTTTCACAAGATGATTTTTTTTTTCTTTCAGAAATATATATTTATTTATTTTTTTTATTTTTTACCTGATTATTATGGGGCATCCCGTACAGGGCTTCAACGAGATCTGCCGCTCTTTTCAAGATGACCTCCTATAGACGAAAAAAAAATTAAAAATATTACTTTTTGGAAGGAATCAGAATATATATATATATATATATATATATATATATATATATATATATATATATATATATGTATAGTCAAGCACTAGGTATTGTCTCAAAAGAAGCCTTCATGTTTAATCTGATCTGGGTAGGTTACTGCTGTGTAAGTCCAATTGTATTTAGAAGCATTTGGCGATGGATTCTTATATGAACAACCCGTGCGGGAAACAAATCTAATTTCCTTCCCGCTGACATATCTGACTATTTTCCTAGTATCTGTGCACTTAGTGACTGCACCATTACCGTGGAACATCACTGATTTGGAAAATAAGTGTATTTTTGGGTTTTTTTTATTTTTTTTTTACTCATTCGAACAAAAAAATCTGATCTAAATAGACAGGTAAGAAAAAAAAGTGTCTTCTAAGTCAGAGAAGGGCGCATGAGGATTTCTTTTTTTACATTTATTTTTTTTTTTAAAACAAAGTAGTTGTTGACATCAAAGTTACGGAGTTTTACAAAAATTGAAGAGAAAGTCGCTGCCCTTCCCAAAAAGCAAATTGTTATTATTCACTCCCAAGTAGTTTCTCATCAGAAAATTGAGATCTAATTGCATTCATTTTGCTGTCACCATAAACCTCTTCCAAACTCTCAGATGACACGCTTTTAGATCCATATTTGCATTTCTTCAATTTAGAATTCTGCGCCGTATAAAGATGAATTGCATAGCAAGCAGGAGTAACCCGTTTGAAAGTACTGGGAGGAGCCCCCCCCCGTGATATTCAGCCCAAATCGTTCTGATACATCCATCTTTTGCCCTGCCATCCACACTTAACCCCTTCTTTGTGTTCCCGGGGTTTTAGGGGGGTCTGGAAAGAGTCACGGAGAAGAGCTACCTATTTTTGTAATGTAACAAACAGGGGCCACGCTCTCGTTCCACGGAAGCGTGTGGCATCGATTTGTACAGTCGGCTTATTTTCCAATTAGCGACACATAATGGGAGCATCACAGAAATCAGAACGCCGCGTGTTTGATCTTAATTTGCGAAGAATTACGCCGGGTGTTGATGCAGTCCCGGGAACATAAAACTTGGATGAGGGGTCACTTGGTAAGAAACAAGATCAGGGACGATAGGCGGGACCATTTGCTCTATGTAACTGATCCAGAGTATAGATCAAGTAAAAGATCTTGATCTATACACTTGCTGGTAGCATATTGGCATTGAGAACCGTAGGGGCAAAGCGACTGAGATGATTATTCCAACAGCTTGATGACCGAGGCTAAGTTAAGAATGGGAGATGATTTAATTCTTGGCGTGCACAAGAGACGTAAAACACCTTATAAAAAAATCATTCAATTTTCTCCATATATTTACAAAACAACACATTTTTTCCCCCAGAATTATGGTCCTTTTTTCGTTTTTTTTTTTAGATCTAAATATTTGTTCTTAAAGAAAAACAAAAGCGCATTTTTCTGGAACTGTTGGAACAACTCAAAGGCGATTAAAAAAAATATGTTTTCCTGATGTCTATAAATAATTGCTTGTAAATCTAAAGCCAAATTAGACAGGGAGGAAAATGCGAATTTAAAAAAAATAAATAAAATCTAGCGAATAGTGAAGCAAACAGATTGAGACGTGAAGCCGCTTTGTTAACGTTAACCGGTACGCCCCGGCTTGGTATCCTGAAGTATAGGGACCGGAAAATTACCGTCCCTCCGTGTCACTGTTATTCCAGCGAGAGAAAGAGGCCCGAGGCGTTTGTGTTCAGAATCTAATATATTGCCTTTCAATCAGAGGAGAAAACCGCGGAACACACAGGCAAACATGCCGAGTGGGTCAGAAAAAGCAATAAAGATTTTACACAGCTGTCCAGGGTGCTAAATTCTCTCAATAATGGATTTGGCACTGCGGAGTTAACCTTTCATTTACTGCCGATGTGACGAGCTCAGCTTTAATGTCACTCCGCGTTTACCTTGGGATGTATATTTTATGATATTATGTAAGTGGATTGAAAGGGCAGTGCTTGTGGAGCAATTTCCAGGCTTGCGCATGTTTAAAAGGGAGTTGTAATATTTATTGGGTATTGTGTTCTGAGAGCAGATGATGGATTGAACCGTGTTCGCTGACCTTACAATTACCGAACGTGCTCTATTTATTCATTTCTGTGCTATGGGGGACATGTGGCCCATTAGTATGCATGCGCTTTCTTAAAGAAACATTAATGTTGGTTGAGGATACGCGTCGATCATATTTAACGCTGGAAAAGCGGGGTTGGGAGGGGAGCCGTCTTCCTGGTTCCCGAACTTGCATTGTAATGATTCCCTTTCGAATACGGGCTTATTGTTCCTTGGTCTCCATGAAGAAACGACTTCCACCACTGATTATATGTTTATGGAGCTTTTTAAGGATGGGTTAGGGAACGTTCTAAAGCTGAGCAGAGGAAAAGCTTGTTGGATTTGGCCCACCATAATACCGGTGAGAAGCACCGCCAAAACATCTACAACTCCCTCTTAGGAGAACCGTCTGCTGTAGCCATTGATGAAGAGAGCCGTGGCTCAGATAATAGCTCTGTCCCATCAACGTGAATTGGATCAGAACCTCCTGAACGCTCTAGGCAAAGTACCAGTTTAAACCCCTGATGCCTGCAAGGTTGGACCAAGTTGACCATGCTGCCATGAGTATCTATGGGCCTGCATGGCTAGCTGTGGCCAACAGCAGTACTCGTCGACTTAACCTAGATGGTAGCCCCTATAAGAAATTATAGCTTCACCTCCTCAAAAAGCCCACAACTAAAAGTGTGATCAGGAGAAATGTAACAAGCTTTATTGTGAAGACATCACAATCCCCACTCATTCACACCACTATTTGTTTTACGTTAATGCGACGTGTTAAGAGTTGGAGAATGCATTAACATTTCTACACAAAGCTGAGATCCCTAAAACCTCCCCGGAACGGCATACGACCAGGACAATAAATACGATGCCATTTTTTTTATCCCATCAACAAAACTACTACAGCTGTCACGTCTCGCGCTGCTTAACATAGAGGCGACGTTCTAAAGCCCTATAGATGCGGACTCATTGTATTCTGGAGGCCTAGCGGCGTCTTGGGTTTGTCGTCCTGAATCAATAATGCATCGATACACGTTGCACAAAGATTCCATTGTGTTATCAGAGCTCATGGAACTTTACGGCTCGATCCGATGGCTCTTTTTCTGTCTGATCAGGTATAAGAAGGCAGGTTCTGCCCGACCGCCTTCTGGTCTGAGATAGATCTGCCGTCAGATTACTCACCCCTGGCAAAACATGTTGTAAAAACCACAAAATGGCCATGTCGGATCATAAAAAAGACAAAATGGCCTGTCTTAAGTGATGAGTGTTGACAGTCTAGTCCAAGAAGGGCCTACTGTGGTAAATATAGTCCAATGGGCCCTGATGCTGCTGGTTAGGGGTGGTCGGGCTCTTGGCATTTACATTTGCCTGAATTTGGTGAGTTCCTTGAAGCTTACAGGGAACTACTACAAGCTTGGCACTTGGTCATTTGTGGATCTGGAATTCGATGATCTTCAACTACAGGTCACCTGATGGACTGCTCTAAATAAATTAGCGCCTACAGTCCGTACCTGGATCAGAGAGCTTGCGGTTTCTCCCTCAGATGCTGTAGTTAAGAAAAATCACTCTCAGCCAGCCAAGAGAGGTACCTGCCTGTAATGATAGTGAGGTGACCCTGAAAACTGTCCCCGGTCCATAGCATTATGATGAACGAGCATCGTACCGAGGGTGGCTTTTATAAAGCCACGGCAGAAGACAAAAGGGGAGTTGTGTTGGGAAGCCCACCCATTTTCAACATACCCCACCCATTTTCAACATACCCCACCCATTTTGGGCATGCTCCATGCAAATTTCTTTATACTCAATTCCATCGAAGAGCCTTTTATTTATTTGTAGCCTGTGATGGGTCCCTGTCGTTTTTACGTCATGGGTCAGCTGTGATGCGAGTCCGGCCCTGGCCATGTATGTTTAGATCTCGCTATCTCCTGAAGGGGGCGCCACCGATCAATAGGGGACCCCAAGGAGCTTCTTAACTTTTTTTTTTTACAGTTTCACCTATTCTAAAGAGTTGTCCATACCTAACAACAATCTTAAATATTTTGAATCGTTCATCTGCATCCGAAATATGTCACTTCCTTTGAAGATGGGTAATTCTGCCGGGGGGGGGCACCTTTCTGATGACTAAGAATCTGCTTTCCCACTTCACATCAGAGTGTATATTCCGCCCGCCCTGTGTTTGTGGAGTGGGAGTATGCGTAGTTATGTGAGTACGTTTACAGTTATTACAACGAAATGTGTGAAATCTTGCACTTATAAACATTTTCTTGAGTAAAAAAAAAAAAGGGAAAAATCACGTACGCTTCTTCAGAAAAGCACAATGCAAAAAAAGTAAATAGTACGATTTAACTCTTCTGCTGCCACGGGAGATTGCGAGTAACCGTTAAAATATTTCAATATATTATTATTATTATCTTTTATTTATATAGCGCCAACAATCTACGCAGCGCTTAATACAATACATATATTCAAGGGGTATGACAAGACGAGAATTATAATAAATTCCCAAAAAATGATGTATATATATTTAATTAAAAATATCTTACAAATCGCAACGCTATCTTTTTATTATTTTTTTTATTTTGGGACAGGCAGCCAGTTTTTGTTTGTTTTGTTTTTTGTTTTCTAGTTCTCTTTATGGGCTTTGTCCCTGAGAACTTCCACGTTCTCATAAATAAGCTGAACTAAAAGCCCTAATAAGTCCAACTGGAACAAGCTTAGCGCGAAGAGATGAATGATTTGCTTGGCGATATTACCAAGTGGCGATTTGTGTCTGATTGCGGGAGCCGCTTCCTGCTTCCCCGTGCTGCTCAATTAATGTCCGGCGTGCAATAATAGACTTGTAGGAGCTGTTCCTTCGATCGGTCGGCCTCTGCACAGCTGCCTGGGACAGATGACTTTACAATGATGGATCACACGGTATAGCTCTGGCGCTGAGCTCTCTGCCCCAGGGAAAAAACACTAATGAACCAAAGCTCTGCTTGTATCCAACAACAAAAAAAAAGGATCAGCCTCTAAACGGAGCCCCCAAGGTGTCTGTCTCATAAGAATTCTTTACCAATCGTGTGCAGGTGGAAGCAGGACTTTTCTCGATGAGCGATGTAACGTGGAGCTGCCTGATCAATAATCGGAGGGACTCGCAATGTCACAGAAAGAGGGCAATGCTAATGAAGATGTGACGGAAGGTCTCGGGACTCTTTGGGGGAGACTTCTTCTGGTCACTTGGAAAAAAAAGCTTTATAATGATCTACATGGAGAAAAACCGCGGTGGGTCTTATGTTTCTTCCTGAGAAGACCCATAACGGATGAAGAACAAAGTTTTTTTCTTAATTTTTTTAATTCTTCCTTCCCAGTGTCCGCGTATAATTCATAGATAGAAAAAATACCTTACGGGGGCAGATATCAGCCTCTTGGAGCATCTACTCTACCCATTGTCCTATCAACCTAGAACTTTCTGAAGTTCTCTCCCTTCTCCTTCAGAACACCAGCAATCGGCAACAAGGTAGAAATAACGTAACGAGGAGGAATAATCACACAGATCCTTAGAACGGGATGCTAAGACAGCTTTAATAAGCGCGTTGACTATAAAATGTAGGATTTGGGCAAAGCGATGGATCCACCATGCAAGGACCATCCGTTAAAGCACACTGTCATAATATAACCGATAATTCTTCATAGTATGGACGGTCCAAGTGTTTATCGCTACGCTACGTGAGTTTGCATCTGATCCAAAGACCGGCATCTGCCTTTTTTTTTATTCTCTTGATCCAACCCAGCGTGCTTTTTCCCTGGCAAACCGGAACGATACACGCCAGCGACTAAATGGCTGATTTACGAAATGACTACGAGTCGAGCCCTCGCCGTTGCCGCTGCCTCTCTCTCTCTCTCCTTCCGTGGTGTGTGTTTAAATTGTTCTGTGTTTAAATATTCAGCGTGAAGCTAATGTGAACTGATGAACTGAGACTGCATACATACCCCTTCAATCGAGACCGAGAGACAGCGCCGTAGCAGATCATGAGGGCTGAGGAGGTGAAAATGATTTATTTTAAAGGATCTTGCTGACGACTCCTATTATTGTAAGGTTCTCTTAATTGGCTTGGTGCTTGAATGAGTAATTCAGGAGCGCGGGGAACATCCGCCGCTAGTAGCGGCTGCTTAAATGCCCTCCGATGGTTTAGAAGCTCTCCGCAGACCTCAGTAGATTTTTACTTTGATCTTCCTTGTTTTTTTCTATTTCTATTTTTTTTTTTTGTCGCTTCCATGCTTTCTATCGGAATCTACTACAACCTGCCCAGCGCCGCGTTCTGGCCGAGGCCTAGGTCGGCAAGTATGGAGGGCGACAGCGCCTGGGATAATTTCTTAGGGGCAGATTCTTTTTTTTTTTCTGCGGCATGATCTAAGGGGAAGTGCTGTGGTATGATGTCATATCCCAGCTCAAAAAAAAATATGAAAATGAAAGAGGGTTAGGAATCCGGGGTAGGATTTTGGGTCAGTGCCCATAAACGCACCACAATCCTGTGGGCCGAAGTCAGTTTATGACATCATAATAGACGACTTATAGCAACAGTGAGAATTGCAAACGTACGTTTCCTCGCTAATAAAGACAGAGTCTTGTGTGTTAGTTTGCAACACACAACCAAACAGCAACGGGAAGGGTTAAAACCGCAGATTGTGAGAAAATGCCAACGTATCCTTTTAATTGATGTTGTGTTGCCATAACAACAGGAAGATGGCAGATGACACAAACAGAGATGCTCAGCTGGCAGTTTTGCCGAGCAGAGTTCACGTCGCAAGCATCCATATGGACGCTGAGTGTATGGTAATGAGAGGACCATATGGCGGGGAAATAAACGCTGAACAATTGTTCTTTGACTGCACCAGTGAGCCGGCGGGACGGCGTCTCAGCAAGAAAGCCCCCCTGGTCCCCACCCGAGGTCTCCTCCCGTGTGTTTGTCATGTAATCGTACATGTATGCAAGCGCATGCCTGGGTAAACAGCCTAGACACTGGAACTAGAGCATACCGCAAGCTGCCATTAACGTGTTCACTGCCGGGGAGGGGGGTGGGGGCGTGGAGCGTGCAGGAAATATAGGGTCCACGTAATTTCACCTTAAAATAATACGGGATCCGTAAAATAAGAGCCACTACTGTGTCTGCTACCAGGGGGAAGGGTGATGGCGTGGACGGCCATGTGAACATACATATTATTATTATTATTATTATTTATTGTTTTATATAGCGCCATCAAATTCCGTAGCGCTGTACAATGGGTACTCTGTTGGTTATTCTGCGGCGTTAGGTTGGGCAGTGGTTGCTAGTCATTTTTATAATAAATTCAATTAAAAAAAAAATAATTTTGCAGATCTGCATGGTTATTCCCCCCCTATTACATTATCTCTGCCTGTTTGCTGACCGCTGCTGATTGGTTCAGGCAGGGTGAAGAAGGGAGAGAAGTTCTCGAGACGGACATTAACATTAAATATCTCTAGATAAAGGAATCCGGCTATGGGAAAAGCTACATTTCCCCCCCTTTACCGAGCTGCGGTGTTTGCAAACAGAGTGTCGGACTGCGCCATCTGTGCCCCCCCCCCCCCCCTGGATGAAGCGCACACATTGCCCCTAATTGCCACGTTGTTTCTTAACATCCATCTCTTTATTGCTCACGCTGCCGGAACGTGCTATGTGTTTGGTATTTGTGTAAATCCCCTGCTGGATATTTATATATCGCCGCGGCAGGGTTGTTAATCGCAGCAAACTAAGTATACTGATAGGAACACGTCGGAACGTCTGGCGGCGCGCGTGTGTCAGGCTGCCGAGCGGTGGAACGTAGCGAACGCGACCGGCCACAAATGTTTCGCGGCTAAGGATCGCGACTCCTGGTGATGCCGAAAAGACATTTTTAAACCTGGCAAAAATACAGCATAGTCGAAAAGTGGCTTTATAGGGTTAACGTGGTTATTACTGCGCTGTGCTCTGCGCCGCGGTTGGTACAATAACAATAAAATCAAGGGCCACTGAATTTAATTGTTATGGTACCATAACAATAAGTGGCCCCCCTAGGAAGCCTCCTATCCCCCCATTGTAGATATCTGTGTATGCGTGTTCTGGGACATGGCCTCCTGCGTTGTGGCTTTCGTCGTTGCCCCCTGTCCTCGTGTCTTCCGTGTTGGTAAAGTCCACCTGCACCCGGAGCCTTTGATCCTCCTATTGCATACCATGTTTTGCAGGCCTCTGTCAAATGCCCCCGCCCCCCCCTTAGGATGTAATGGCATGTAATTGTATTATGATGTATAATTCATAAACCTCTTTCTAAAGACCTTAATGCTTTCAATCACTCGCGCACTCAGCCTGACCGAAGATTTGTTTTCAGAGCGTTAGAGTAGGAAGGGGGGGGGGGTAACTGGGCGCAGCACACGGAATACGGGGGGGTAGGTTGGGGGAAGCGTTAGAGTGGGGTGGGGTATCTGGGTGCAGCACACAGAATACAGGGGAGTAGGTTGGGGGGAGCATTAGAGTAGGGGGGGTAGCTGGGAGCAGCACACGGAATACAGGGGGGGGGTGGTTGGGGGGGCAATTACATTTGTGTGAGACGGTGGAGGGACTGCTCTGCGCGTTGAGTTGTGAGGACTGGGAAACGGGAACGCAAAAGGACCTAAGAACTCTGCCTGCTTGAGAAGTGAGTGAATGAAACAGGGGAGAGGTATAGTATTCGCTCGGTGGTGTCGGGTAGCACGTGCATGCGCAGCGTTCTCATGGCATTAGACTCAGCCACAGGTTATTGCAAGGTAACCAGCTGCAGGGAGCCCCCGGGCGCATGCACAGCTGTCAGGGGTTTCTCAGTCTCCAAATTCTCCGAAATATTATACCTTGGGGAACGTACTTAGCACTGGAACTTGTTAGCAGAGTCGGCGAACGACCAGACAGATCTTTTTGTCTATACCCATTCCTCTCGCGATGTACGTGGAGACATATATACACCCGGGCAATTATCACCAGGGGTTACAAAATATATTTTATTGGCTAACTGACTTGTATTAGATTGTAAGCTTTTGAGGCCACACAAAGAAGAGACCTGTGCAGTATCAAAAGCTTGCAATCTAATGCATTCAGCCTGTAAAGGTATCAATACCTCTAACACCATGGCGTTTAGAAGCCAAGAAAGAAAGGTTAGGAGCCACCACACAGGCCTAGAACATGTATGATTCATTTTAGTGGACTAAGGTTCACAGTGTAAGATGTAGAGCTTTCAAGACCTCGGTGGTCTCTTCTTCACATGAAAAGCTTATATCACTCTACATCTCGCTCTGTAAAGCTAGTCTGCAGTGAGGTATCTTCTTCTTCAGATTGTCTTTTACTCGGACAGTTTATGGTTGGGGAAGGAGTTGACACGGTGGACTTGGTGGTTCCTTTTTTTAAAAAAGCATAACTAATAAAAAAAATAAACTTTTTTTTTAAAACCCAACATTTGAAAGCTGCTGTGCTGCGGGAATAGAATGTACCTTGGGTAGCCTTTCGGGATCTCCCGGGTGCCTGGGGATCACTTTCTGCAGCCTCTGGAATCCATAATCAATGGTCGGCTCGTTTAAAGCTGAAAGATACATTGAAGCAAAACGAGAATATTGTGAGTTCTAAAGCGTCCCAAAACATTTTTACCAAATAACGAAGAACGAACCAATTTTAGCAAACAGGGCAACAAGGTATAGTCCACTATACCATCAAAGGTGGCAAGATGACCCTAAGCCAAAGATCATGGGGGGGGTAATATATCGTCAAAAGCAAGAAGACATCTCTTCTGGAAAACAGTTACATAGTCATCTTTTATATACATGGCGCCAACAGATTCCGCGGCGGCGTACATTGTACAATGAGGTCATACATGGAAATTCTAGAGGCGTTGAGGCGCGGCTGGCCTCTGGAGCTTACAATCGAATGAGAAAAGCCTGGAAGGACGTTTCTCTGCCCGGAAAGGGCGTCTATCGGTTCAGAGCCTTAAGATGTAAGGAATGAAATTAAAAAGTGAAACGCCGCTTGGTCCTTTGTCTCTCTCGGCTGGCGGAGCGGGCGCTCCACATATCTTTAGGCAAGCGAAACGTGTCTGGATTTCGCCCTCCGTAGGAATGACGAAGGACTATCTATCCCCGACAGCTGCGGGATATCATCTGTCTTCTGTCTTGATAATCACCATGCCGGGGTATTAACACCCTCTCGATTGTGTCCATCTATTAAAAAAAACAAGTGCGAGCGCCGCCATGAATTCATTTCCCCGCCGCATAAAAAGGATTATTAGGGAAATTGTATGAAATCCTAATTGACCCTGTAGTAATGGAAGGCGTTGTTAATATCTCCTCCCGATTCCGCTGCCCCCTTTCCCGCAGACAGGTAGAGAATCCGACGGGTTCTAAAAGGACATTTAAATTGAAAGACTGAGTGCAGAGGCATAATTACACCAATAAAATCCTTTAACTTGTCAACTTGTAAATTTAAATGGCGATCAATCATTTCTGCGAAAAAGAAATAATCCTTAAAGTGTCCTGATTGACAGCACATAGTTTAATATGTAAAAAAAAAAAAGAAAAAAGAAAAAAAAAACGAAGAAAGCGAGCGAGAGGGAGGAAAAAAAAAATAAAGCATTGGGGAAAGTGGCTACTGAATCCATTTACAGAATACAATACTTCGCATAGGTGAGTAAAAAGCCAATAATTACTTCTGTGAATGCACAGCCATCAAGATAAGTACCGTTAAACTCCGGAAACTTTTTTTTTCCCCAGTTTTTTTCTTTTTTTTTCTTCTTTCAATAGAAAATGATTTAAAAAAAAAAAACATGCTGCGGTGTCACTAAAATTAACAGCCCCCCCCCGATTTTAATTAGTCGATGATTACTGTATTAATTGTAGTGCCTTGAACCAGGATGTCTCTGTAAATGATATACAAGCCATCTTCCATAATGATTTTATTATTTTTATTATTTATTGTTTTATATAGCGCCATCGAATTCCGTAGCGCTGTACAATGGGGTTAATTCAAAGTCTTTTGATGCTTCCAAGGATTGATTTTATGAACATTGCTCTCCAGCATGATGTTTGCCAAGAACCCACCATGGAGTTCTTGCTCATCAGAGCACCTAGATTTTTTTTTTTGGGGGGGGGGGTGAACCTTTCATATTACTGACTTCACTGTATTTTGTAGGACCAACCTTGCTAGAACCTGTATCGTTCATAGTTAAAGCTGTTAAAATGATTTTAGATGACTACTTTTACATTAACTAAGCCTTTTTGGAGGACCAGCTTGGTCCTTCAGGCAGGAGAAGCTCCGTAGGGTTGATCCTTCATAATCCAGAGTGAAGTAAAGAGATGAAATCTTTCCACTTCCATTAAAAAACCCTCTGTTTAGTGAATATACCCCTTAACATCTATTAAAAAAAGTGATCAAAATATGTTAGGGGGATCTTTAACCGTTTCTCAACTCTATCGTCCTCTTCAATGTCATTGGGCTCCTAGGCTAATGGTCCCCATGTTAGATGACATTTCTGAAGACCATCACCACATCGCTATACATACTCGTTATACATCGTCAACAAATAATCAATTTCTAACAATAACCACCATGAGAATAGAATGAATGATTTTGGATTATCCTAGTTGGCCAAAAAAAAAACATTTTTTGTTTTCCCTTTATTGTCATCAAACAAATGGGAAATCAAATCTAAAATTCCACTAAATCTAAAGTGAATCCAACAATTCTGTCCAGCAGAAAATGATTTGCATAATAATTTCCCACATTCTGGGCAACGGAACGCAAAGTTTATGAATTACTGTTGACCAGAGTGGCCTCGGAACAGCTGGAAAGAATTAGCGATGATAGATAATGTGTAATAAATTTAGGAGTAAAATGGGTGATTTTGATCCAAGACATATTCCTTTCATTGCCCCGTAGAGCACCCAAAATTATCATACGGACCTTAAAAAAATTCCATGATGTCATTTTTAATATTATAAATTAATTCCTCTTCTTTGTGGCACATTCAAATATTTAAATTGGCAAAAAAAAAATATATATATATATTTTTTTTCTAGTTTCTACTTTTACGAGACATTATCTGTTTTTCCTTTTTTTGAAAAATATAAATTTGTATTTTTTTCCATTGATTATCAGCGCCGCCTGAATCACTTTAGGGAATCGGGAGAAAACAATCACATTTTAGAGACATTAATTCGTTTGAAAACTAAAGGGAGGAAGGAAGGGAGAAAAACACGAAACCCATCACGAGATGGATTTTGTTGGCGTTTAGTAACTGGAAAATGATTGAGGAAAAAGATTTATACTAAACCAATTTTAGCAATATATAAAAAAAATAAAAGACTAAAAGCGGAGTATCCCTCCCCTTCTTCTACACCAAGAAAGTTCTGCAGCTAAGTTTCTCCTGAAAATAACACAAATATACAAGAGATGCATAGAAAATCTTTGGAGGGATCGATGAGCCGTCATCTGGCACGTTAAATGGTCTAGTAATTTGTGAATAAGGCTTAGATCTATTTGTAACTTCACCAGATGAGCTGCGTATGGATAGCTAGGCTGGGACGTTGCGTTTTTTTTTTATCCTGGTTTCCGACCCAGGCCAGCCATGGGCTAAGTGGCACGTTGTAGGACCGGACTCGTGTTAATGAGGTGGCCGTCACTTTAAGGCCAGCGGCCGCCTGATGTCGTAAGCGTTTTCTGCATATATTTAGCCGTTGCCCGCACCCGATCTGCCACTGGAAGGGCACATCGGATAAGCGTGTGTCGGCGGCGGCCAGCGTGCCAGATGGCCAGTCGGGGGCCTGCTGCCAGCGTGTATGACACTGATCACAACTCTGGACAGGTACCACGCGCCACAGCAATAAACTACGGATCCATAACCAAGCAGCAGTAAACGCATTTTATAGCATGAGGCGCATAGCCCGGCTTCGCCGGTATCCAGACGTCAATTATTTCAATATCTCTACATTTCCCTATCAGTCAGATCAGCCCATCGATTTATCCTGCCAGCATGTTTAATACAGATCAATATGTGTGAATCGATGAGTCTAAATGTCTCTGTCTGCTCATAATCTTTCAATATGGCCATGTCTGTCTACTGCTCTATCTATCTAGATCTGTCACCTTGTAGGCTGTTGAGATCTGTTATTAGCTATCTATACCTATCTAGAATTATCTAGATCTATCTGTCTATCCATCTATCTATCTATCTATCTATCTCTCTATCTATCTATCTATCTATCTATCTATCTATCTATCTATCTATCTATCTATCTCTCTCTCTCTCTCTCTCTCTCTCTCTCTCTCTCTCTCTCTATCTATCTATCTATCTATCTATCTCTCTATCTATCTATCTATCTATCTATCCATCCAACTATCTATCTATCTATCTATCTATCTATCTATCTATCTATCTATCTATCTATCTATCTATCTATCTATCTATCTATCTCTCTATCTATCTATCTATCTATCTATCTATCTATCTATCTATCTATCTATCTATCTATCTAACTGTCTATCTCTCTATCTATCTATCTATCTATCTATCATCTATCTATCTATCTATCTATCTATCTATCTATCTATCTATCTCTCTCTCTATCTATCTATCTATCTATCTATCTAACTATCTATCTATCTATGTGTCCATCTATCTAACTATCCTGAATCTAAGACGGAAGCAAGGACTGAATAAGGTTTGAGTCTTTACGATGGACAGACTAGACGAGCCAAATGGGTCTTATTTGGGTCTTTAAGGCCCTTTAAATGTCTACAGCCCTATCTATCATCTATCTATCTATCTATCTATCTATCTATCTATCTATCTATCTATCTATCTATCTATCATCTATCTATCTATCTATCTATCTATCTATCTATCTATCTATCATCTATCTATCTATCTATCTATCTATCTATCTATCTATATCTATCTATCTATCTATCTATCTATCTATCTATCTATCTATCTATCTATCTATCTATCTATCTATCTATCTATCTATCTATCCATGAATGTGTCTGTCCGTCTAGCTGCACACATCCTGTTCTCGTTCTTATTATCTTCTCTCTGTGATGTCTTCTGTTCTCGTCTTGTTCTCCTGCAGTTGGCAGGCTGTGCCTTCACATTCCTCCCGACGCTCACAGCTCTCGATGTAATTGTTCATCACGATTCTTTCTGGGAGTTTTGACATCGCCGGTTATCAGGGACAAGACTGGGGACGCATGGAGTGCGTGTGATAAACAGGCTTTGCGTCTCTCATACCCCATTGCGCTCCCTGACACTACCTTTATCATCTCGTTTGTGCTCTGAATGAGCTCCAAGTAGCAATTGCCGGAAAACAGGCAGGCGATAAAGAACATTGATTTAACACATCTTGTTTTCAATCATGCTCGGGTTTTCGTAACTTGCGTTTCTCCCGGTCTTCGTCTCGTCGCTTTTTATCTGACGGGCTCAGCCCTTCTCGCTACGAATGAAAAGGTCGCCCAATAAGACATGGTTTGCTGGAACCGGAACGCGCGGCGGGGAAAGTATTTTAGATAAACACTGTCAGACACAGAATTGCAACGGCACAATTTCCGAGCGACAATACGTATTATTGTGCCGCGAGGTCCTAACGAGCCTGTGATGGTTTGCCGGCTCACGGCGAGTCGCTGAAAGATTATCTAGGAACGAATATATTTCTAAACTGTGATTCCCAGATGCCGTGATTAGTCCATGACGTTAAACTGTCCTAGAGGTCACAGAGACAAGGGGCCTTCAGCTCCTTAGGCCTAGCCCTATACTTCTGTCATATGGTCCAGTGTTCTGGAAATTACAACAAGGCACAGGAGAAACATTCTCGGAAAAACAGCAACATTTTGACCAAATTTCTTTTTTTTGAAAATCTGAGAAAATGCATTTTTACCAATAATTTTCGGGTTGGTTTGTGGTGGGATTTTAGTATAAAGGAGCAGCCTTCCTTGTTTCGAGAGCCCACCAGTAGAAACGGACAAAAAGTAATGCTGGGATTTTTAAAGAAAAAGTTGATTTGCTCCTAAAAATGTGAAGATGCTCATCGTGTCCTTGGTCCAGGTGTTGAATTCACTTTTCTTTTACATTTTTTGGAATTAGAGTTCCAAAATTGAAGAACACAAAGTCATTTTTGTTTACCCCATTCTATAAAGCGATCCTTTTCTACTTTTGTCTCCAATTTTGGTCAAAATATGAAACCGCTCTACACAGGCAAAAAAAAAGCTTAAAATCCACAAAATCTCTCCTAATTTCTGAAGTCATGGACCTTTAACACAAATAAATCCATAGATAGTTCCTAAAGCTTGTGCTTTCTGATGGTAACCTCCATGTCCTTGTCTAACGTTCTCTATATTCTCCTCCTATCACCTTTACAAAGGCTGCATGGACCAATCAAAAACAATCAGCAACTTTATAGGTGAGAGATCACTCGGGGTGGGAGAGATTAGATGGGGCGGAAGAATCATGACGATGCTGAATTCAGGACGTTGACATCGCTGCTCCTATCTAAGGTGGATTTCCAACATTGGCTTATTTGATAATCTGATTATTTGACCGAAGCGTAAAACATAGGATTTATCAAAAAAAAAATCTCAATGTATCTTAATGTATCTTCAGGGTACACTGCCCAACATCCCCCCATCCATCCACTGTGCCTCACCACCCCCTCCATCCCTTGTGAAATATATTGCTGATCTTGGAGTCTTTGTAACACTAGGAAGCATCATCCAGTTTCCTGATTCTATTAACATTGATTTCTGATTCCTGGATCTCATCTCCTAACCCCCCCCCACTCCCCCGAACGGAGCGCAGAACAGACACTTAAAAGCAAAATAATCAGGAGTAATGTTTCCGAGGCTTAAAGTGGGAGTCTGACAGAATATACCAGGGCTTTGAAAGCCGCTTCGTGCTGGTGAGAATACGCAGTGGCGTGTATTAGTGAGACACGTGTAACAGGGGGGTAATAATTCCATGTCGGAACACCTTGTTTAACCCCTGTGCTCTGGCACCACACTGGATAACAAGGGGAGTCGGTAAGTCTGTCAGTGGCTAAGCTTCTTAACGCCTCAAAGAGAAAGATATTCATTATTTCTCGTGCAATTGACATGTCCCCTGTTAAGCCAGCATAATTAGAGGTTATTCCTGCATGCGCAGATCAGGAACCATTAACCCACCTCTGAGCTCGGAGCTCATTCCTTCTAAGATCCTTGGAAGCCTTTTAAATTCAAGTCCAGGTTATAAAAGTTATCCCAACCCTTCTCACCACCCTAGGTCAGTATCAAGGGTTCCTTGAGAAGAACCCACATTTTAATTCACTATAAAAACCCATTACAATCTACCACCAGCAGCAGAACGCTCCCCCATTCACCCATGGGTATGGGCAAGTACCCTGGCTCTTCTCATGTACCTACTTTCCCGCCCCGACTGTCTGCCAACATGTTCTAGTACCAAGCACACGTGAATGCTCGAAATACCCGCAGGCCAATAAGTTCCACGGCAAGCAGACTGAATTCCATTAAAAATATGTCGTACGCTGTGGATTCTTCTAAAAAAAAATGGGGGGGCGACAGGGGGGACAATTAGTTACATTAAGAAAATCTTTCCACAAATTTATAGCAGGGCATCTATAGGAACCCATATGTCTCGGCGTGAATAGTAAATAGATCCACGTGGTACAGGGGAGGTAGGCGCTTTGGACAGTAAGCTGTTTAATATCAACATTATTTAGGCTGAAAGCGGGAGTGAGAAGTGGTAAAACCTTAATAAACTCAGGGCAGCCGCACTCTGCGAGGAAGGGGCAGCTGAGTGTGAAGAGACAGGGACCAAACGCCAGATTGTAACCGTTTTATTACTTTCTCTCCTCATAAATTTCCCATTTTAGAAGTTAAGTGTAAATTGAGGTTTGTGGCTCGCTCAGAAGAGGAACCCAATCTTTTTTTTCTTTTTTTTTTTGGAGCCGAGGCTTCCAACGCAGCAGCTGCGGGGTCTGCCACATGCAGGGCGAGTTCTGATTTCTAACGTAATATTGGCCCCCCGATCTACGTTAGAATCGGGCTCCGAGCGCCTGCTGCGGAAACAGCTGCGGGTATTCGGGGGGGGGGGAGGTTTTTTTTTCGGGGCTGTGAAAACCGAAGACAGAATAATAACTCGAAGGAAAGGAAGCTGGTAACGAGCGACGTTGAAAGATCGAATAAAGAATGTGGAGAAGACAGAAGCCACCGAGATGCCAACAGAGTCCCGAGAGAACTTAATCTGCAGGTCGGAGAAATTAAACCCATTATTTTTGGGTTGCCTGAAGTATTCTTATGGTAGCCATACCAGTGACATCTGATCATAGACTTGGACCAACCACTGCGGGCATCTCGGGCGAGGTACATTATTCCGCGAGATGCATTTCTGCCTTATATCTTGACCAAACATGACCAAACATTGCATCTCTATATTATATACTATACATTATATTTCATGTGCTTATAACCCGATGAAAAGTGTGAGGCCCGCCTGTAAATATCTATGTATATGTGTTTTTATTTATATATAGCGCTAACGGATGTACTTTACAGCTTATGGTAATCTTATGCTCAGGAGGTAGCACATGGCCGGCTTCCTCTATTCAGCGTTATTGCGTTTTTGGTTCCAAAGACCACATCTGGAATTAAGTGGAACAGGACGGGAAAAAAAAAAAAGAGAAGAGAAAGGGACGTGGAGGATAGGGAAGAAGAGGAACCCCCGGGTTATCAGGCCGGATGCTGGAGATAGAAAGAGATGGAGATGCAGGCAGAGGGATGGAGGTGGAAGAAAGCGTGTAACGCGGGAGGAAAGCGGGAGCCGTGTTCCAGGTGTCTCGTTCCCCGAGGAGTCAGCTTTTGAATGTCGGTGATACAATTACCACATGTCAAGTCAGAAGGGATTTCAAAAAAAGCCCTCCTGTCACAGCAGGAAGGTGACAGTGAGTTTGACCATAGCAGATCCGGATCTGTTTTCTATTGCTTGGTCAGACTCTGCGCCGACAACCGCTACCCAACCCCCCCCCACCGCATCCTTCAGAGCTCTGCGGTGTCCATGTAGCAAGACCATGGAGCCAGAGAGCTAATGAGAAGAAGTGCATGCGCACCTGTCCTCTGGATCAATACACACACAGCAGCAACACGCTCCAGACACCCCCGTCTCGCGGCTTCATTTCTCTTCTTCCCACAGACGAGTCGTGTTATTATTTCGTTTGCTGGGTCGATATCTTACAACCTTTTTTTTCTTATTATTTTATCTGCTGCTCCATAAATTTTCTGATTACTTTAAACAAGGGGGGTTTCAGTTAAAGGCTGTAATTCATATAAAAAGTGAGACTCCCTACCCCCGCTCAACGCTCAAGAAAAAAAAAAAAAGAAAAAAAAACAATTTTACGTTTTTTTTTTCCCCCTGATAAATTTGCCTTTCCCATCAAAACGCTGTTAACCCATTTAATGCCGTCTAGCACCGGCCCCCTGGGCTATATTTACATATTTCAATGGAAACAGGTAGTGGATCAGCCGTCAACGGGATGCCATGAGTATAGACCATGGTGTATTAATGAATTAAGGAGTAGTCAGTGTCACGGATGAGTAGGTCATCACGCAGACAGTGAACTCATTCCTGGAGTCCGTCTATGGTCCCTGAGAGTCAGGAAGTGTGACGCTCTCCCCTCCCCGGCCGTCTCGAGCTCAGATGATGATGATGAATGGAGATGCCGCGTTCGGGCTGTTATTGGCTTTGCTTTTGTCAATATGTTTGTGTTGGCATCAGCTTCTCGATGATTGATCTCTAATTCCTGGCTGATCAGTTAATAAGAGAGGACAGAGAGCGGGGCAGGGATTGCACGGTATTGCCCTGTGAGTTCTGTTGAATTGAAACATTTCATCTCACCCCTAGACAATGGTTTATTAGGGTTGTATTACATATAGTTAAATCGGATACTATCACCGCTCTTCTTGCAGGAGAAACACTTTGGTTGTGTCCTTCTCAATGCATAATCGTATCAATCTCATGCTTTTGTGTATTAACCCATAGAAGTCATTGCATTATGAAGAGCTTCTTGTTTCTCCTGCAAGAAGAGCAAAGTCTTTAAAGTCTGCCGATTTCAAGGGGTTAAAAGGTAATTGTCCTCCAAAAGAAAAGCTTCAACAAAAGAGTTTTAGGTTGGGGAAACTCATGAAGGCCCATGGATCTACTATCTAAAGTATCTCAAGAAACGTTCCCACAACTGACTGGTTAGTAAATACATTTTTTTCCCAAGATAACAGAAAATCAGCAGATTTCGATATAGCTTTTTACATCTTCTGTCTCTGTTTCAGTTTCTTCCCATCGCACAGGGATCTGTTGGTACCATGTATATACAATCTCATCAAAGAATAATTCAAATGGCAGAAACCAATGGGTGGCGTTCACATGGACCTTTTCATCAAGTCTACCTACCTGTGTAGATGAACCTCCCGGGGGTTCCTTTGCAAAACTGCTTTGATTTGTAGGATAATGTGACTTCTACAACTCCAGGTATGTGTCTTGGAGGAGTCTGTACTCGAATGGCGTGAGGTGTTATCAACTAAAGACAGAAACAGAAGAGAAAAAGATCACAATGAGCTACGGAAAGGGATACTTGCGTTCTACTAATCCTCGTAACATCTTCTTGTCACACATTCATAAACAGAGCCCGTAACAGATGTAATTAACTTGTCAATGTTTTATTGCGAGGCGCAGGAGACAATGACAATCGGATCTTTTTAGTGTAAGTGCTGCGGGTGTAACAATTGTATCAAGAACTGCGGAACGACGGAGGTGCTATTAGCACAAAGTGTAAAAACGGCCGGGTCAATACATACGCACGAGGCAGAGTGCTCGGTATCGATCGGGGGCAAATGATCATTTTAATTGGTCGAGTGGGTTTTGTGCAAGTATTTTTCCAGAAATGGATTTTATTAGGTGCGTTTAAATTTATGTTTAAGTTGCTGTTTCCAACCCAATAATTCACAGCGACATTATCAGCTATTAGTTTACAACATACGAGTTTACAGGTGAGTTATGGTTCCATTTCTGGGTTTGACTCAGAGCCTCCGGGTGAAGCACTGCTTCCTGGGGTCTCCGGGTCACTTCTGGTCTGGACAAGGCAGTGGTGTTTAGCCACACCCACTTCCACTTTCTCTCCTTCCCAAGACTGTCTAAGGCTAGCCCACCCTTATGCTTAGCTAGCCCACCCCCCTCACAAAGCCACTCGCCAAAACCAGAAGAGTGCTAGGTAGCCTTTCAAAAGGTGACAAAAATACATTTCTCCACCATTACATTTTTCTAGTACTGTATTTATGCAAATGTTTCCATTATGAAATGTTCTCTGCGGGGGAAACACATTTCCTGGACACTCTTCACTTCCTGCTGAAGGTTCCTGTTCAGGAAGTGCTCAAGAGCGCAACAGTGTATTACTTCCCCATGCATTGAGAATTAAACACAGGCAATTTCCAGCATTCATACTATTTGTCAAGGTATAGAAACCTTTATGCGTTGCATATCAGTGCGTGTTAGAAAATGATTTGTCATGTCAAAGAATATTCTCTTTCCCGGTGCACAAAAAAAAATGACAAGAAATTTGGAAAAAAAAATGAAAGAAATCAAGAAAACGTGGGGAAGGCTAAGAGATGAAGCTCAAGTTTTACTGCAATGTATAAATTGGCTCCGAGGATTGCAAACACATGTGAGTCAGGATAGGCAGGGGGTAGACACAGCTAGAAGAAGCCTAAACGTATCAATTAGCCCAGATCTCCAGCACAGTTGGCCCTAAAACGTCAGAATTCCAACGTTCTGTTTCTCATTACCTCCCGTCTTTGTGTAATAAATGCATTTGTGCTACGACCCCAACATGTGTAATACGTTGGATAACAATGCAGCTCTCCACTGTTCCCAATTCCCTGCAATTGTTAGGGGTTTTCTTGTTAGCGAGCTTTTTTTATGCTCCAAAGCTCTCTCTCATATAAGATTTGTGCACTTTGCCTCCTGGTTCCGTCAGAGCTGCTCCCTCGCTGTCTTCACTTGTCTCGTAGAGCGCTAAGCATTGTCCTACATGTGGTTATATTTCTGAGGAGAAATCTGACAAAAAAACCGCTCACACTGACTCCATGCACAAAGGAGGCCTCCGCTTCTTCTTCAGGAAGATAAGCGCGATTATCTGTGCGATTCGCTCTTACAAACACGCACTCAGACTATTCATTTTCTAACCTCTTCCTTTATTATATATTTTTTTTTTAGGATAATACTGAAACTATATACAGGATAGTGCCTAAGAATTTCAAGGAAGGGACAAAAATTGACTTTATAGAAGGGGTTGTAACTGCTCAGAATAGGCAGAGGTGGTTGAAGGAACATTCAAACGGATCGGTTCACAAAGGTCTATGAAGGACCTAGCACTCCCCGAGACAAGGAAATTAAAGAAGACTAAAGCCTAAGAGGTCTGACCAATTGTGTCTTGACTACAATTAACGCTTCCAAGATTCTAGAATAATTATTTTATTTCTGAAAAATTTCAGCTAAAATACCACTTTTTGGCAAAATTCTTAAAATGTTCCTGTATTTTTTTTCATTTTTTTTTTGTCATTTTCTTAAATGACGACATTTATGGGGGGACTATTTGTTATTTCAAGCACCTTCCTCCAGCGTGTCGTGATTGTGTCAGAAAGGGGGGGACTCTTTGAATTCGGAGCTTTTGTGTCGAAACTTCTACTGAGCTCCAGAAAAAGTGTCAGAGAAGATGAAAGGAAATTCCTCGCGGCCCACGGTGGTGCTGAAAGGGTTATGCCAGGAAGAAGGAGAAAAACGGCAGGGTTGAAAACCACACCGTGGCAGAAATCCACCTACCTCACTCCATACCAGCATGGTCCCGAATATGACCTGTAGACCATCAAAGAAATTGTCTCCTATAATGATAACCGTGGCACCTCCTGTGGTCCATCCTTCGCTCGGACTGATTGCTTTGATACACGGCGTAGCTGCTTTTCAGGAGACATGAAACGAGAGAGGTGTTCTCTTATTAGAGACCAAATGAAATCAGCACAGATCAAAGTGTTTCTGAGAAATGTTTTTTTCTAAATAATTTTATTAATGGATCTTAAAGACGGGTCTAAAAACAGGATACGTAACAAGAGTTCGGAGGTTTGGGGAATAAGTGTAACAAGGGCTATAATGATTGGATCCAAACACCTGGATGGACCTTAAAGGGTAAATTTACCAAAGAACATGTCTTAATCACAAAAAACAATGGGCGATGTACCATAGCACGTTGACATACCCTCCACGTGTCTCTGTTTAGGAGAGACAGTCCCTCTTTGGGAACAAACCCGCCGTTCCTTCTTTTCTCCCCAGACAAGGACTGTTCCTCCTAAACCGGGACAGTTCGGAAGTATGTCCTGCAGACTGCGACAGCACAATATCCTAATCATGATCATGAACCTTCCACAAGACACAAAAGCTCACAGGTTGTCAGAAAACTGTTTATTAACTCTTTCATCAACTGTCTGAAGCCATACTTGGAGTCTCAGCACTCTTGGTATACATTGAATGTAAGCATTTCTAATATTTTACTGTAATAATGAGGGGGTCAACGATTTATAATATATCGGGGGAATGGTGTAGCGCGACGGAGAGCAAGTCGATCCACATCTATATGTAAATGATGGCATTTTACATTATGAGCCAACATCGCTGTGTATCGCGAGGGCTGATGCGTTTGCATGGATGTTCCGAGTATGATGTAGGGTGTATATGAGATGACAGCAGATGACTTGGAAAGGCTAATGTGATAATTATGTGAATATGAATGGTGATCTAGTTGCTGAATCATCACTATATCAAAGCAGTGTTATTTTAGTGGGTTTAGTGGGCTTTTTCATACTGTGTCCCTATTGTCACTATTGTGTAGCGTATTTAAAATTTAAAGGAGCATTTCGGAGTACAGAATCATCTTCTACTTTTGGAGTGTTCTAAATAAAAATTATTGGGGTTTGTTTATTAAAAGTCCAATTCCATTCCAGAATTGTTACACGTAAGGACATTTGTTATTATTTATTATTATTATTATTATTTATTGTCTTAGATGGCGCCATCATATTCTGTTTGGGTCTGGCCCAGCTCATTGTATGCGTAGAACAGCAGGGACCATCTGAATCTGGTAAGAGGTTTCTGCGGCCAAGTTCCTTCTACAGTTCGACTATGAACTGTAGTCCTTGGTAAAGTCAGTAGGCCAACAATAGGAGGCCATTACATGATGACCATTACATGATGACCATTACATGATGACCATTACATGATGAGCATTACATGATGACCATTACATGCTGACCATTACATGATGACCATTACATGATGACCATTACATGATGAGCATTACATGCTGACCATTCCATGATGACCATTACATGATGACCATTACATGATGAGCATTACATGATGAGCATTACATGATGACCATTACATGATGAGCATTACATGATGACCATTACATGATGAGCATTACATGATGACCATTACATGATGAGCATTACATGATGACCATTACATGATGACCATTACATGCTGACCATTCCATGATGACCATTACATGATGACCATTAGATGATGAGCATTACATGATGACCATTACATGATGAGCATTACATGAAGACCATTACATGAAGACACGTTGCTTTTCGTACAATGTTTCCAGGACAGAGCTACAATGGCCTGCATATCTGAGTGACCCTATAAAGGTGAAACTGGAGTTGAGATGTATGAGTGGAGACTGGAGAGTGTATGGTGTGTGTTGGCGTGGCTGAGTGTGTTGTACGTATCTGGTGTGTTGGTGGTTTGTGAATAAGTTGTGTACATGGTAATAAGTTGTGCGTTAATCAGCTGAAGCAATGACCACAAGCTCCAGATCACAATCCATGCATCGACCACCTGACTCTAGGTGGCCTGGCCGGGAGGCACTTGCTGCATACCTCCCTTTATATGGGGGGGCCGGTCCCACTTTGTGACCCAAGCCCCCCGTTGCGCCTCTGATGCCCTTCTTTTCTTTGAGCTCAGAATGTTTGATGGGTATGAGGGTATCGCAGGATTCTACAGCCCCCCAAAAGCCCCAATAATGTATGCAACAAACAGCAGAAAATGGGTTTGTAAATTAAATGACGGTATATTTCTATTAAGCTCATTAATGGGGTAGAGACCAGTCCGAAAAATACAACGCGGCTTACAATCCAATTGCCTGATGGCCCCTAGCCGACTGTTATCTGCCTAAAGCCTTTTGTTACCGTATCAGAAAGAAAAAAAACTCTCTCCTCCTTCCGCCCCTGACAATAAAATCATTACAGCCCCAATTTAGCATAATGGCACTGGATGGCTCACAGCGTACTGGAGAGCGAAAGTGGAAATTATTAAGTAGCACTCTTTGTTGAAATAATGATCACTTCACAAATAAAAGCTTCCATCCCAAAGGTACCGCGAGCGTCAGAAAATGCAAATTGGGCGGAAGATGCGAGAGCCGTTTATTAAATATTACCTTGCCCTGCCTGTTTAAGGATTTCTGTCACTCGCCCGCTTTACGGGGGCCATGTAAATGTCATTTCGTTTCGCCGGCTGGCGGCGTATCGCATGTTAGCGTACGTACAAGATTTCACCAAAGGCCGCGCGCCTGGGGATTTGCTAAGAAAATACTACCGTCAAGTGCGGAAAATCTAACAGATTAAGTGGTTTAAATGCCTCTTAGGGGGGCAATGTTCTTTTGCGGAGGAACCGGCAATGTTTATAGCGGCTCGATAGCGGAGTCAACGGCGGAGGCATGGATGGCGAAATAGCGAAAGGAGCTTAAAAGGGACAGAAAAATAAAGCCGTAGACAAAAAAAAAAAGGGACCCTGGCATAAAAACATAGAAGTTTGACGGCAGATCAACCCCATTCGGCCCTTCTAGTCTGCCCATCTACGACGAGACCTTAATCAGTCCTTGGTCTCGTCTTAGATTCAGGAGCCGTATGTCTATCCCATGCATGTTTAAATCCCCTCACTGTATTAGCCTCTGCCATGTCTGCTGGGAGGCTGTTCCACTTATCTACCACCCTCTAAGGTTCTATACTATGAGAGCAGCCATGATCTTTAGGATTAAACGTATCCCTAATTCCTATTTCAAACTATTTAAATAAATAATAATAATAATTTAAAAAAATAAAAAAAATTATATAATTAAATTATTATTATTAAAAACAGATATGGTGTATTTTATAAATATTGTTAAAAATGTATCTATTTTTCTTCATTAAGTGTATTCTCTTTAAACGATTCTCCCGAGCTGTGCCGTTTAGATAAAAGGAAAATACTGCGTTAACGGGATTTGAGATCGGGGGCGTACAGTTCAATATCATGGATTATTTCCGTGTCTCCTCCTGCAAAGCAAATGTATTGGGTTACAAACCTCTGACTACCACAGCAAACCCTTCGTTTCTGCATTTGGTGTCAGTTTCCTAATTGCACAGCGGTATTTTCCGCTGCTATGGCAATTATTTAAAGAAACAGTAACGCATCGCAATATACTGGCACGCCCTGACTTGGCATTAGAAAAGAGCCCCTTTTTCATGGCTCATTTTTTTTTTACTTGAGTAATTATTTTATTACAGTTAAACATAACTATACATAAACATAAAAATATTTCCCAAAAATTCAGCTTTTTATTCCGGAGGAGGGGGGGGTAACGTAAAACATCGTCGTGGCGAGCTTCCCGCCATGTTAACAAGTTACATAATTATTTTTGGGCAAAAAAAAAACGTACTTTTTATATTTATTTATTTATTTTTTTTACTTTGTATCCATTTGTTTGCGACGTTCACGCACCTGCTAATGGAACGGTCGCCCTTCCAACGAGCGGAAGATTTAAAACTAAAGCTAAACGGCTGGGGGGTTAATTTTAGCTCCAGGAAGGCAATGTCTGTTTCCTTTTGGATTTATTCTACTGTTCAACTAACAATCCCCTGCGAGTTTTTTTTTTAAATAACAATTTATATTTTAAATATATATATATATATATTTACAACATTCTGATCATCTTGGGGTATTGCTTTCAAAGCAATGAAAGTCAATGTAGTTGGTGAAATTGTAAGCTATTTAGGGATAATTGGCTGGTTGTTTTGTTCTAAAAACCTTTTCTTTGCCATTTTAAGGTCATACGATCAGGATGAGCTCACCGCCGTAGCATGGCATCATCTCTCGCGCTCTCAGCTGTTATCGGCCTCTGGAAATCAGAAGAACGCAATGTATGGAGAACAGGGATCCGTCGGAGAAGAGTCCTCCCTAAAGAGGGCTTCGCCGAGAAAACACGAACAACTGTCCCGGAAAATCTTTTTTTAGCGTTAAGCCCGGCCTAAGTCGTATTTTTGACAGGCATTGATTTTGCGCACCGGATTATCCAGAATGTCGCTGATAGGATTAACCCCTGCTCCCGTCCATCTGGTGCCATTGTAAAGGGCGGCGGGAGGCCCATTCCCTGACAAGGCTCTATTTCCTAAACCCATAGGGCTTCATCTACTAAACTGTGCAAAGACGTAACCATAGCTATGCCTTGCCTAATCAAATCCTATCTATGACTGTAGAATATTAGCCTTAACCCTCGCTAGTAGAAATGAAGCCAACACAATCAGAATAAAAATCTAAGGGTTGTGCAGACACAACGGCCCCCAATATACTCAAAAAGCAGAGTAACAGTTTATGGAGAAATAGCTTCATCTCGGTGCCTGGGTGGATCTGGGCTGTGATTACAACTTTTTGCAATATTTTTTCCATTATCCCTTTTTCCAGTGGTATTTTGCAGTCCAGCAACCACGGCCAAAGCTTGGAATCCGGACTATTGTGAGATGTTTCTAGGGCGGAGGTTTGTACACCATCACCATGCTCGTTCACTGCAGCCCAGGCCTGGACCGGCCATCGGGCACACTAGGCAAACGCTTGGGGTGCCGCTGGCAGACAGCGCCCCCATACTCGCCCAGACGCATATTCCGCGAGCAGAAAAATATAATATGTGGACGCGCATATCCAGTGCCAGGACGACCTTGTCATCCCCAGTCCAGCCCTGCTGCTGAAAAAAGCCAATCAGTTGACCGAGCCGGTCTGTGGGCTTTGTATTTACCCAAAAAGTGAGAAAAAATACTATATAAATTTACAAACGCTGTACCAGTTGGTAGCAAAAAAAAATACTAAGTTCAAGCAAAGTTTGGGTACAGATGTCAAGCGCGGGTATCTAATTCACTAATTAATTCACGAATTCTAAAGTTGAGCCCAGCAAGGTCTACTCTAGACTCATATTAGTGTAGGTGATAAAAAGAGATCTTGGGTTTAGACATTTTTGGATGGACTACCCTCCAAAACTCAGCAACATCTTGGGCAATGTTGAGTTCAGGCGCTGAGTTTAGACCCATTAAGTCGAGCTGTACTGGGTTGATTACGGAGCTGTCTTCCAAGAATGGTCACATCTCAGGTCCACTTTGACCAATGCACACTCAAATGTAACGTCCTACCGCACGACTTCCACCAAGCTGATACATGCTACGGAACCCCTCGTTACGTACATTCTACAGACGCAACTGTGTAATATATCATGCGGTATTAAAGCATTTATTTGAGGGACATTTGAGAGGGACATCCCGTGATAGTTGTTCCGATACACGTCTGAGATAGAGAATTTGATGAAGCTGTGAAGGACAGACGATGGTTCTATCAGAGTCGAGGAAGTAATGAATCCCGAATCCCTGTAAGCATTCCATTCTACTGTAAAAAAAAAACTACCAAAGTGGATCTGTCAGAGAACATATATTATCATAATCACATCTATACCAGATGTGGGAAACATATGTACAGACTTCCTTATGTTTGGTTCAACATGTATTAATAAAAAAAAAATGGCTTCCCCAGAGCTTAGTTTTTGAGTCAATAGGGTCCATTGTATGCGTTTCGCAGCTAAACCCACGTAGAGAAATTTATTAAAGAACCTTCTAATAACCATCATTTATCTAAAGAACAAAAGATAACGTTTATCCCGGGACTGGGTCATTTTCTCTAAGGTATCCCTCTAGCTGTAGGTGGCTACAACTCCACGAATCCTCAACGGATCACAGGGATTGCAGTCAGCAATCTCTATGATATAGCGTTTCTAAAGCTAATGTATATTGTGGTGCTTTTTGAAGAAAATACCCCAATCCTTTAAAAAATCTTACTTTTCTTACGAAATAATGAAAATGAATAAAATTTTGAATGAATTTTTCAACGTGTTAAAAATAAATATATAACAGGCGCTGAAACAACAAAGGGAGGGGGGGCCTGCGTAGTCGAGACCGTGAAGAAAGGGAGCCACAATTGGAATTTTGTATGCATGACAAAAAAAAAAAGTACATTTGGCACGTTATAATTTGAATTCACGGAATGAATGTCTCTAGGGACGGTTATATGGAACTGATTATATGTGTGTGTGTGCTACGGAGGAACTTGTTAGTACAGACACTTTCTATTAACTCTGAAAAAGGATGGTGATGAACGGAATTAAAGCTCCACTTGGCCCCCGGGGCCCATATACGTAAGTGCTAAGCTCTGGCTTATGGTAGGACTCCACAGGGACACTATGAAGTTTGAGGGTTAACCTCCATAGTTGTCTTCGGTGCCCCACTATTGAGAGGTCCACGTCCACATTACGTGGGCAGTCTGAACAAGCCTTATCGTGTCATCAAGGAACATTTTGATGTCATCTGGTGTTCCACCCAGGCTTGCCCATTTCACACGTGTTCAGTGCCCAATTTGGGCATCAAGCATGCGCAGTGGCCAACGGCCCATTAAATATCAAGAACTGGTAAGCTGGTGCTATGAGGACTATTGTGACCGAATCGGGGCTATACCCTCTGTGTATGAGCACGTGGCGCAGCTAAATAAATTAAACTGGTCGTTTAAGGAAAAAGCCATGGTTTCAGTATCCCTTTAGCTGTCAGCACCTCTCGGAGCACGTTCTCTCTCATTTACATAAACACTGGGAGAGAGTTCAGCGCGACCGCCGGCGCTAATGGCACGCGCTGTAATTTAGTCACTTCTCTACGGAGCGCAGCCAGGGTGACAAGCTCTCCCGCTTTGCCTTGTAGTAGGTTAAATCACTCAATAATAATAAGTTGCGCCGAACGGCTCCGAGGGGGTCCTGCGCTGTCCCTATTTGAGGTTAAAATGTTGGTCCGCCAAGTAAGTGATGCTTGACTTGCTTTAACCCTCTGAGGGTTGCGCAGAACACTAAACGCCCCTTAAATCCACAGATGGATCGCGTGCATTAAAACGCCAAAGCCGCGGACTCTGAAGAGATAGCAAAACCAGCAGAAGAACAGCATCCTTACTGAAACCAGAGATAACTTAAAGGGAGACAATTATTTTTTACTATTAATATATCCACAGAAGAAATGTTACCATGTTCCAGATATGAGGGGGTTCCGTCCGATGGATCCAGCCGCCGTGCGCGTCTTCCGTGTTTGGAGTTGTTGTGAACGAACATATTATCTGACACAGCCAGCACATGACCGTCAACATTAATCGTGGTGGACACGACGACCTGCGGAAAAACAATGCATGTTGGTAGGGTGGGGAAGAACATCTAGATGCACATACAAATCTGGTCCTTTATGACTTGATTCTAGCATGGAACCCTCAGCTTATTCAGGGCCAGCGGGGGTTCTGGGGAGCTAATCGTGTCGCTGCTGACATAGATTTCCACTTGTTCCCGTTGTTCTAGGTGGCTCATCAATCTTATTAATCACATGGTGGGTCGGAACGGTACAGGAGTGGACGCCTGTAAGGCCTACTTGCTGCCGGGCTGCTGATATGGAAACTACCACTAGAACAACATGAAACAAGAGCCCTTTTTATGTGTCAGTGATATTACTATAGGCTTTATCAGTGTCCTTTTAAAGGTTAAATGACATACTCGGCCGTCGGTGACCTCCGCTCCTCCTTCAAGTAAAAAAATTAACAGCAAAAAAAACAAAAAAAAACCCCGAGAGAGATGCATTTATTCATCCTGCACCCAACTGTTATAATTGTCTGGTAATTGCCACCTCGTCTGACACATCGTACTAACACACGCAATCTCGCAGTCTTGCTCTGTTCCTCTTTAATCCACCTATTATGTCGACTAATTAACTTTTCTAGACGGTTTATTTCTTTCACCATTATCAGCGCCTGTCAGCCGCCGGGCTCCTGGCCACAGAGGTGGGGAGATCCCCGTTCTTTTGATTGATCGCCAATAGATTG
This sequence comes from Spea bombifrons, assembly GCF_027358695.1. Lineage (NCBI taxonomy): Eukaryota > Metazoa > Chordata > Amphibia > Anura > Pelobatidae > Spea > Spea bombifrons. Next base: position 5,704,526 of record NC_071090.1, read on the forward strand.
ACAGGTAGAGCCATTCATTAGAATCGTCTCACTTGAGATAGGAGAGTCCATCAAGCTAGGACTAATGGATCGCTTCCCCGATGTTTCAGCGAACGCCACTGCAGGCTTTAATTAATAATAATAATAATACCCCCCAAAAAACTACTTTGTCTCTTCCTGGCATGCTTCCCAGATCTTTGTAAATCCTTCTCTAATTGTGTTGTGCTTTGAGTGCCACGTGAAAAAGTAACATTCCTAAGGTTGACATCAGATGGAGCTACAGGCGATATTATGCCAGAAAAAATAATGATTTTGATCCACTAATGCCTTATCGATAAGGAAATAATCCATTTACCCATCATCAAGGGCAATCCAGACACCATGTATCACAAAAAGCTTGACTATATTTGTTCCGGGTTCTGTGGACATCATCAGTAAAGTTGAGCAAATCCCCCCCGGACACAATAGGGCAATAAGAAGAAACATGCCTGTTTCTCTTCACGATACTAGATTATTATCCATAAATGTCTAAATTATTCCACCAAAGGTGTGGATTTACCACACAAAAGCCTTAAAAGAGATGACCCTTCTTCAATTACAATAAGGACGGATCTCTGAGGTTCTGAAAGCCTATGGACCTATGTATCTCGCTGGTCCACTAAAATGAATCACCGGCTCCTTTTCTAGGGCCAAGCAGCAATACCCATTTGTTGTATCAGCCGGGTACCGGCATGTGTCACATGGGAAATCCATCATTGAGCATAGACGTAGCATTGACTGCTCTAAAATCCCACCGCTGACACCATCTCATAATCTTAATTCAACCCTATAATACGAAGACCTGCGCCAAAAACTTCTATCAAGGCCTGAGCAACTTCAGCTCTCTAGCTGTTTATTAACTGATCATGAATTGACCAAAATCCGTCTTGATTTTCCCACAATGCATTTAGGGAACGCGGCACTCCAGAGAGGGAACATTTCATTTACTATTTAATTCTTATCCAAGAAAAATTGAATTCGACAAACCAAGAGAGTTTGTTTTCCGTGCCTTATTTTGTTTTTACAAAATCCACACAACATTGAGGAAAGAAAGTGAAAAATATATATTAATATTCGTTTAATATACACTCACGATCCAAATGACTACAGGAACCGCCATATTTTGAAGTAATCATAAGAATTTTCTATTTTTATATTATATATATATATATATATATATATATATATATATATATATTTTTTTTTTATATATTTTTTTTTTTTGTTGTTCCCTTGGGAACAGAAGGCAGGGTCAAATTTTGACACATGCAATAACACTCTACCAGAATTGTTAAAATTCAAGAGCAGTGTGGCATGGAAAAACAGATGGTTATATTTACACTAAGAGAAAACATATTGTCGTTTTCCGTGTTTATAATTATTTTGCTCTCAGTGCCAGCCTGATAAAACACGTTTTTTCATTTAGGAATACTTCCAGAATTCTAAACATAACCAAAAATAAATAAAAAAAATTATTATTATATGTTCCTTAAATAGTGGTTATTTTTTCTTTATTGACCAGAATCACTTTTTTTTTTAATAAGTAAGCCAAATAATAGCCATTGCCCTAAGCCGTCATAATAAGTAAAAATATTACTAGCGATGAAAGTGTTATTTACGAAAAGGGATATAGGGTAAAATTTGGGGTGAAAAACTGTCAATTGATGATTCCATAATTATCAATGTGAGCTATGTTTGAACTGAGCTGGGTTCCTTGGCAGCTCTGACATCACCCTTTTTTTATTTTACCCTTATGGTTTACCATAAAATCTAATGGTGGGTCTCGTAGAAAATCACGCACATGATTTTTGTTTAAAAAAGGGTAAAAGTGGGGAGGGCCGCTGTTTATATTTGTTCCAACCTTCTAAATCATTTATTATGGAATTTACTAGGGCTGCTGACTTAATGGCGTCGCCTACGAGACTCTACAGCGCTTCCTGAGCGTGGAGGAACGTGATTAATTCCATGGAAATGCAAAAGGTCACTCTAATTGACATGACCTGAGTAATTAAGCAATCTCTGTTTACACGTTGCGAGGAGCCACCACTGTGAAGATGGCACTCTCGACAGGATGTCATTACAAGTCCAGAGATCATTGTCCTCCCGCATGTTCCCACCAGTCACCTACGCAGATCTCTGCCCGCAGAGCACACGCACGGGCCGCCTGTCATCAGAAACACAGCTCATGGCTGGAACATGCAGCGGGTGACACGGATCTAATAAGTTACAATAAGTAATTTACTTGTAATGAGAAAGGTTTGCCCAGGCTGCGGCTGTAATCCCCATCAAAGGCCGCAGCAGAGCTCTACAAAATCATGACATTAACCGTGGTTTGATCCAGAGACGCCATCTTTCTTTATTTCTTGTCCGTGTCATGTCGCAAAATACACGACGACTGTTCGTGCTTCGGGTGCTTCTACCGACGTAAGGAAAGTTGTAACATTTTTGCCCCGTGAGTATTATTTTATCCCCTGAGCACATGCCTAGGTCCCAAAATGGCAGTCGAGTTTTATCAGGCTGGCCCTGGTGGGGATGACCTAGCGGCAAATAATCGACCATTTATGGGTCAGCAGCTGCACACTGCAGGACCCGACCTCCATTTAATATATATATATATTTTTTTTTGGTTATGTTTAGAATTCTGGAAGTACCGTATTCCTTAATGAAAAAAAAATAATAAAATAAATTAAAAAAATTGAAAAAATAAATTAAAAAAATGATAAAACACGTTTTTAAGGAACATATAATAATTATTGACCAGAATTACTTTTTTTTCTAAATAATAATAAGTACATCGGCCACCCGAGCCGACTAACAAGTTGAAGAGACGATTTATGGCAACTCATAGTTCTGTGAATAAATCCCATGGAATCCATAGATTGTAATTATGCCTCTTTTATTTTCATTACACAAATATTTCTTGTTATTCTCTAAAAGTAAGATTCAGCCTCGCCCCGGATTCTCCAAGAACGAAAACATCTGTTTTGCTATCTCGCTTCTTTCTCGTCATGGCGACGGCAAACAGTGACTTAAGATACAAAGGGTGTATCCCACCGTATCGAATCAATACACAATCCAGAGGAGTTTGGGCAGAGCACAGCAAACTAGATTTATCTAAATCCAGATTCTAAACTTAAAAGGACACTACGGTCTCCTCTTTATGCATTCTATTTAATGAGAGTTATAAAAGGGGACCTCCCCTGCCTGTATCTATTGAAACAGGAAGTGTACTTAAGTATGCTTCCTACGCAAAAGTGTACCCCTTCTGGATAATTCCACTATGCCAAGACCAGAACTAACATGATACTTTAACATTAACAAATGATTTAACTTTCAACAAATTCTCACCTGGAATCTGCGCATGTCACGGGGGTTTCCAGCATTCTTCAGGCAATTTTGGTTACATTTTAGGAAGAACTTAAGGAAAAACCTATAAAGAAAAAGAGAGAGAGAGAAACAAAAAATTGTTAAACTAACTGGAAAAATGTTGCCGTTTCAACAACCAAATTTGAGTTCAATTTGGATCTCAGCAATAAATAAAGGCAAATATAATAAAATTCCCACGTAGCTCGATGAAATGATGATTAAAACGAAAGAGCACACGGCTAGGCGACAATCACAGGGTTGAGGCAGGACAAGTGTCTGTATCCCAGCCAAGGATTTAGGAAAACAAGACTCCTTGGCAACCCACCCCGGCCAAATAAACCAAAGTGTGAAGACTGAGGGATGTGACACTCGAGGGGTGGTTGAGTTGGCTCTCAGCACACCCTCATTTACAGCCCAACGTGTAAAGGGCGCAGACACTGGATACTCTCATTATCCCCGAGCGCGGTGATGTGTATTGGCACCATGCGCAGGGCTGGCAGCCGAACCGAGAAGCTGCGTATTGAGGAACGGCGCTGGCCGCATTCCCATGCTCTTGAACTACAATTCCCATGAGCCTTCGGTGGGCTTCTGGGACTTGTAGTTTAACAACAGCTGGAAACAGGGTATAATAAATATATTTTTTGGAGCCGGACAGACCATTTTAGAAGGGAATCTGATTTTTTTTTTTAAATCTTAATTTTTTGGAAGAAAGGAATTGATCTGTTAAAATTTGTTTAAAAAAGAAAAAACTTTCCTAGATTGTAAGACAGAGGGGTTGACATAGCACAATTCTTCAGCCTGGCAGTAAAGCATAAAACCTTAAAAAATAATAATAATAAAAAAAAAAGCATAAAAAAATAATAATAATAATAATAAATATATATATATATATATATATATATATATATATATATATATAGATATATATATATCTATCTATATATATATTTTTTTATTATTATTATTATAAACGCATTAGAAACGCAGTTTCTTTTTAAGAGGTGCAGGCAATAAAAAAATAAATAAAAAAATATGGGGAAAATAAATAAGAAATAAAGACTACCAAAAATATGATACTCAGCCAATAGTTAATAAAGCCTTCAGTAAATGTATTTATAACATCCTCCATAGTAAAGACACTGCCTGCAGCTGTGCTAGCTGAGCATTCTGGGAGCTGTAGTCCACAGGCACCGGAGTACCCATGGCTGCCTGCTCCTGACGGCTGCTTTTGATATACATTGGCCTTTTCACACCCTGTCATTTCCCAAGTATCTCCGTTAACTCTAATTCTCCGCTTTTAGTGCATTTGTATCCTCGTCGCTGCTCACGCAGAATGAAGGGTCACTGCCTCGCCAGATATGTGACAAGCCTAGTGCTTTATTATTACATTAGCACAGGGGAAGAAAGCCACATAATTAACAGAACTTATCTTCATTTACTTGCTGAAAGCCGTAATATTTAATCATGCCCCGCTGCCTAATTGCTTTGTCTGCCTAAAGCCGAAGTTATGGGAGACTGGACAAAGCCCAGTTAGCTGAGCAATTTACCGTGTCTTAAGACCGGGCTGTCATCGATGCACCCTAATATATGCCGACTGGGTGATTTGGGGTACTTGACCCTCCGCTTAAGCCAAAAAGATTTTTCTATGAGTCAAAATGTTAAGATATATAACAAAGCAACAAAATGGTTCAACAAAATAAACTCGTTTAGACCTTCCAAGACAATTCCAAGGTACCAGATAGCCATGTCCTCCATAACTTTACTCCAGAAGCCAAGCTTTTGGTAATTTTTTAGGCTGATCTCTATGGAAAAACACAGGCCTGACCCTGTTGTTGGTAGCCCATGAGCCAAACGCTCTCTCCTGCACAACATAGAGGAGAACCTGATGGAGGTGCTACCTATCAGCCCAAGGATCTACATGACCACCTAGGTATGGACAGCCTTGGAACCCCTCTATCACTGGCTTCTGAAATTTACCAGGTGGCTACCAACATCTTTATCATATAGTAAACCCTGAACTATGTTTTCCTACATAATACTTGAACTTTCTCTCCGCTGTTCTTGATATCCCGGTACTGCTCCAACTTCAATACACAGATGGCAACGCTATCTTCTGTTCACACCCTGGCCTACAGCTGCTACGCTGTGTCAAAAGCAGGCTGAGCGTGTGCGCCCGGTCAAGGATTAACCTCTGCTTATGTTTATGTCTAACATTATCCTCCATAAATCCTCTCAAAAAAAAATGTTAACTAGAGCCTCCAATCTGAAACTTGAGCTATAAACCCAAGGAGCGGACCTTGTGAAAACTCTCCAGTTCTTAATCCGCTTGCTTGGTTTGTATCACCTAATATTTACATAGTAACCAGTTTGATTCTTTTTTGTCCCTGAACTATCTCCCTCACATGAATATAAAAGGTTCTTCCCTGATTCTGATCTTTTTCATAACATTTTTAGCTAATTTGGGAGGTTCAAAAACTGATGTTTCCAAAATATTCCATTATAGTTGGTTTGTTTGAACCATGGCATGTGGAACTTCCAAAGTCTCCTGAGATGGCACCATACCCTGGCCCAACATTTCAGTTCTACCCAACCACTTGACCTTTAATGACCGATTGACTGTTGACCCTTCCGTGATGGAGTGATGTGAATCATGGCCAAGCTCTTCATGATAAACCTAAAAACGTAACACTCAAAAAGACCTCTAAAATAATTAAATCTCGCTTATTCCGCCATAATAATGAATTCCTGAAATATGGGAATATATGGACTAAATCCACGGGTGTTAATATAAATGCCTGTAATAAATCAAGCTAAGCTCTCGCCACACTCTTCCCAATGAGGGTGTCTCGTTCTCAGCTCGGAGTGTCAGACAATGTCTGACTCCGTGTCTCTTTACTGTATTAATGGTTCCTTGGCAGCCATGTCACATGCTCCTGCCGCTGGGAGCCTGACAGAGCTGATCAGGTGCTGTCCAAACATTTATTAAAACATTTCAAATGATGAATCTATCCAATTACGGCTATTAATGCGGCTAATGCTGAGTAACGAGGGGAGAGACGGCGGCGTGCGTTCCCCGTCATTCATTAACCTCCACTTGTCAACAGCTCACATACCCAAACCTAATCACCCGCTCTGGCCCTGTTCACGCACGCGTCACTTTTAATAAGTTGCTATACCTCCAATAAATTAACGGCAAACCGTCTACACCGTTGCCAGTTCTGCTGGAACGCAAATGGCCAGGAGAGAAGAAGCCGGGGAGACTGCGTGGACGTGTTGAAGACCGATGAAGTGTAGAGGGAATGCCGGGGGATTCAGGTTTCCCCTTATTAAGGCCATAAACACATCTGGAACAGTCTACTACATCGACTGTAAGAGCACAATAATAATTATAATACTTTATAAGAAATATAAATATATAGAATTATGTTAAATTCAGACAAAAGTAAACTTTTATTCATTTTTATTCGTGAAATTCCATGTTTTTGTCTTTTCTCATTGGTGTTAGCGATGGGATACTCTTCTATCATTCTGTCACTTTTCAGTTCTGGATAACGGATACGTTTTTATATAATGGTAATGACGTATCTGTATTATATGTCCATGTTACTGGTAAATATCCTAAACCTTTATTGGAATTGTATTTATTTACTGTATATGAAAAAAAAATTACAATCAATAGGATAACGAAAGAAATCAATGATCATCAAATACTTTGTTTACTCTTACTTACTTACTCGTATTGCATTTAAGGATTTCTTATGCCTGGAGCAATCAGCGGAAATCTGATAATGTGTTTTTTTTAACTATTTTTATTTAATTATATTTTACCTTTTAATAGCAGGAAAGACATTTGACACGTAAATGGCTAATTCAAACCTTAGCGGCCCAAATTCGAACTAAATCTTCATAAATAAGTTAATAAATAAAGACGTTTAAAACCCTACAAATACAAAAAGCCTGTAAATATCCCAATAATTCGCGATATTAGATATTTGACTAATTCTAACTACTCTTACAAAACGAATACCTAGCGGACCCTTAGCCGGAAAATAAGAACTCAAACCGGCGAAAATGTTTTCTTTTTTTTTTTTTCTTAAATTCCACCCTGATTTTTCTTTTCTTTAAAGAACATTAATTCCGGGATCAACAGCTAAATCATTTCAGCCACATCTTGATTCTTGTAAATCCTGACAGGAGATACACAGCTTAACATCATCCCGGCAATTAGCATATTATAAATACAAAAAAAAAAAAATCATAAAGAGAGTCGGAAAATAAAAGGGTCCTCAGCTCGCTACCTCCTGTAATATAATTCCACTACTTAATGCAAAATAAGAGGCATTATAGGCTCACAATCCTCTTCGTTGCCGCTATCTGCTCTATCAGTAAATGAGACTCAGAGAATGGTAGAAACCATAAATAATTCAAGACTTGAGATAGCAATTATAGAAGCATGCACAACCAACATGAATATTTTATGAAGGCTAAAACAGCCCTCAGAATGAATCACAGATAGATGAACACACAGTACACACACACACACTAAAAGGTACACAGAATACAAACACACAATACACAAGGACAATGTACCAATACACACCGACTCACAATAGGCGGACAATATAGACCCTTTAAGTACAAAAGAAACAAACAAAATTTTATATATATATATATATATATATATATATATATAATATAGACCCTTTAAGTACAAAAGAAACAAACAAACAAAAATTATATATATATATATATATACATAATATAGACCCTTTAAGTGCAAAAGAAACAAACAAAAAATAATATATATATATATATATATATATAATATAGACCCTTTAAGTACAAAAGAAACAAACAAACAAAAATTATATATATATATATATATACATAATATAGACCCTTTAAGTGCAAAAGAAACAAACAAAAAATAATATATATATATATATATATACAATATAGACCCTTTAAGTACAAAAAAAAACAAAAAATAATATATATTTTTTTATATATTTTTTTTTTACAATAAACACAAAATATAGCACTGATGACCATGCCAGAGATACCGCTAAACTGTATTAAATGTACCGCTGCTGAAATAACAATGGTTTTAAACAGAAGGAGCTAGGACGATATTTTTTTTAACAGTAGGCCTCAGTTTTTCTAAAGCAAATCCAAAAAAATCTATAGTTGTGCATTGAGAGGACACACAGACTTATGCTTATCCCAAATGGATAATGGACGTCGAAACGCAAGAGAGAAATTGTTTCAGTTGGAAATTTTGTAGGATCTATAATATTAAAAATATTAAAATATAAATTATATAAATTTATGTAACAGTAAATAAAGAAGAAATTTTATAAATTCACATTAAGTAATAAGTTATAAAGTATTTTTGGCAGCATCTGAGGGGTTTTACCCCAATCTCATGGTCTCAGAATAAAACTGATCTCACGGACCCTTTCATATTTGACTCTGATTTAATGATACCCGAGCATCCTGGTTTTTCTCATTGCTATATCACAGCTGAAATCCCTGCTTGAACACAGGATATTTTACAGCCCCAAATTACTAGCCAAACACC